>NC_090440.1:186400384-186537884 GCF_031143425.1 Pleurodeles waltl | reverse complement strand
AGGCAGTGGTGGTCTGGCTGGTACTCGATAAGCGTGTTCTACTGAAAAAAAAAAAAGGTTGGTGTCTTGTCACCCCAATACGGTTTGTGACAGCTACTGTTGTAGAAAAAGATCCATGCTCAGGCCTTCAATCTTCTCAGCTAGACCCCACTACCCTTATCTTGTTTCGCCAAGATCGGCCCTCTATGTTTTCGGCCCTTCGCTACAAAACATCCACTTCCCGTCATAGGTTCTTCAGCATTGTCTGGATCTCAGACACTACCAGTTGCATTTCATTTATGGTTGTTTCATGGGCAGACACTCGTGCTCTTAACTTGTTGTGCCCTTCATGCGTGTGCCACATATCTATGATCAAGGTATCTAGTTTTAGTTGTAATGGCATCTGTAGGCCCTGTACAGCTGCAAGTAGTTCAGCAAATGTAGCATTATTATTCTGTATTACACAATCTGGATTGGAAGTCGATCCTGCCACAGGCGTCTCCAACTCAGGCCAGGCAGGAGTCTGTTGAACGTCCCCTGGCCTAGAGTTCTTGGGGCACACCATCATGGTGTGTACAGTGTCGGGAGCACAGAGGTGGAGAAGACACTCACCACCTCACCTGTTTCCTCACCATTGGGGAAACAAAACTGGGTGGTGGTGGGTCCTCGTCCTCTCCAGTCTAGATCCGCTGCACACGTGCATACCTCATGTGCACTATGACATGACAATAGAAGAGGGATGAACTCTCACCAAATATTCAACGTATATTAGGTAGAATCTCCCCCAATCCAATACGTCTGAGAGTGCGTGCTTCCAGTAGGTGCCTCAAAATATGGGGGGGCGCCAAGTATCACAGGATGGTACAAGTCACCTTTCCCCAATGAGGGCCAGCAAAGCAACTAACAAAGAAGGGGAGGGGAAACCAGCAACCTCAAGCACCCGATCAGTCCCAAGGCACAGAGGTGAGTGTTCAACAGCAGTTATGTCCCACGTTGTAGAGTGGAGTAGAAACAATCATGAATATCAGATTAGTACCAAGCTCCCCAAAGTAAATTCACAAGTGGTCAGGGCAAGACAGCACCTAAATGGTAGGCACATCCCAAGCTCAGGGTTTCGCCATATTGCTATTTCACAATTGATAATGGTTCTCAAAGTAGAGAGATCGCTCACCATTCTTATGCTCTTCTTCCAGAGAGCAGAGTTTGATGTGTGACAATCAGTGAGGGACACTGGCACCTGTGCCAAAATCCCCCTAGCGCCTCGTGGTCCAGAGCTCCCAGGCAGAGCGCATCTTCTTGCTACTGTACAAAATGGCGGTCACGCATGCCAGTAACTGAAAGGGGAGGAGCAGCTCGATGTCCGAAAGCAGCGCACCCTCTCCAATCACTTAATGCCAGTCGCAGAGGTCCCCGTAATGTAATGGTTGAGTGGGATGCATTTAAAGTTGTACCTTGTGGGTTATTGATGAAAACGGCCTATGGAGTGCGAAAGGGATTGAGCGCTGATGTGGTAGCTGCAGAAATTCAATTTGGTGAATTGGAACTTGAGTGCTGCCTATCTGTTCGAGGTCAATACCCAGTTTTTTCCTCTTCGAGCAAGGAGTATAGTCAACTGCTTACTAGACTGTCCACCATTGTTTATAAAGAACACACTCAGTTGCAAAATGAGCACGGGTTCAGAGCGGGTCCCCTACTCACGTGGTTGCTACGATCGGAAAATGCAAAACATCCGATCACTGTAGTCCGATTACTGACAGGACAGGTCGTGAACGCCCAGGAGGACATTAATGGTGTATTCGAGGTGTACTATAGCAGAGCCCCTAGGATATTGCGGCATGGATTGGGAAATTTTGCTGCAAAAAAGGGAATTTTTTCAGCAGACTAATGCATTTTTTTGCTACATTTTTGAGGTACATTTTAGTGACATTTCATAGTTATGTTCTGATAAAATGGGAATCTGTAGGAAAAAAACATGGTGTATGCTGTCCTAATCACCACAGGGAGAGCTGATAAGAGGTAAGTAAAATGCAAATACAATTAAAATCTGACAGCGCAAATGTAGTAATACACTACAGTACTTCCTTTGAGTTTTTGCTAATGAGCTTGTTCTTGTTTAACCATACTCTTAGCCTCGCTTTCAAATGGAAATAATAACCACTGAAATTCCAGGAACATTTGCCTGTTAACATGTTATAATGATACTTATCAGAAATTATGCTTAACACTAAACTGACCTCAATTAAAAGATATCATTCTGAAAGCTTGTAGTACCTGAGCCATACAACTGCTTTAAAGCTTCAGACATGCAGGTATATTAAAAGCAAGGCAACCAATAAGTGCTCCTAAAAACACAAAAATAAAATAGAAAGAAGATGTAGAACGTCCTGAAACTGAATTGTATGAAGTGGCTTAGCATTTCAGAAGTGTTTCCACTGTAGCTCAGGTATTCAGGGTGGTCTAAGTGTTACTGGATTCAATATGTTGTAACTGTGGTCCGTCCACTATGTTTAAAAGCAAAAGTTTGTTTGTATACATGTTTGAAGGGAGGGGGGGATGTAAGGTTGTTGCCTCTCTTTTGCTGTCTCAGTGGCTCTGAGATGGTAGATTATCCCGTCTCAGGGCAGGAGGTCAGCTACAGCAAAACAAACATGTTTTATCGCAGCAGATGACTGAAAAATAGCGGACATCGCGTGGCTTCTCAAATTTCGCTATTAAATCACAATTTGCAAAATCACAAAAGCTGGTGGGGTCTGCTATAGGGAGCTATACACAGTCCCAGGAGACCGATTCTGCCACAGTCACTACCTACCTAGCACAAGTACACACTGTCCCAATTAACCCGCTACAACGGCATGAACTACAAAACCCAATAACATTAGAGAACATACAGGAGACAATAACTCCGGTAGCCTAAGGGAAGGTTCCGGGCACTGATGGGTTCCTGATAGAGCTTTATGCCCACTATCACACTAACACGCTGTGTCCTCAACGTTTATGAAGGTGCACTGTGGGAAGCGATCATGTTGGCCCTCCCTAAAGTGGAATGCGATTCCTTGGATGTGAAATCTTCTAGATCCCTTTCTCTCCTCAATCTTGATTATAAAGTGCTCGGGAAATTATTGGTCGACTGCTTGACAACTCCCTAGTTCACCCAGACCAAAACGTGTTCCTCTCCAGCTGTAATACTTTTATAAACCTGCAGCGCCTCTTCCATGTTATGGATTTGGCGGAACGTACTGGAGCGAAGGGCTGGGACGCCTCTCTTGACATCCAGAAAGCGTTCGATACCTTGGGCTAGCCGTAGTGGACGTCAGTACTTCAACAGATGGGTTTTAACCATCCTTTCTGCATTGGGTGGCGATACTATACACTAACCCGGTTGCGAGGGTGCGGACAGGGGCATGATTTCCCAACCTTTTCCAGTAGAGAGAGGCACCCGACAGGGTTGTCTGCTCTTCCCGCTGGAGTTCACCCTGCTGATGGAGCCTCTACCATGTATGCTACATTCGCGGGCTCCCCAGTGGGGCCTTGTGGTGCTTGATCGACCCCATATAGTGTCTCTATATGCTGATGACGCTTTCATCTATTTGAGGGCAGACCATAGGGTATTACCAGAGCTCGTGACAATGTTAACAACGCTCAGGTCCTTGTCTGGTTGGTCTCCATGTTAATTGGGATAAGTCCTGTTTGTTCCCATTAGTGTATATCCCGGAGGACAGGTGTGATGCACGTCCACATATGGAATTGACTTGGCAATTTGATTCCATTAAATACTTGGGAGTACAGGTCTGTTATGACCCACTCAACCTCTTGGAGGGGAACTTTGGTAAGGCAGTGGCTGAGATTCGCCTCTCCCTCCCTTTCTGGAACAAATTACCCTTATCTCCCTAGGGCAAAATAGCCATTGCAAAGATGTTGGCCCAACCATGAATTTTTTATACTTTTTTACGACCCTCTCGCTGATTATTAGTTGAGCTTTCTTTAGGCATCTATGAAACATATTGAGAGCCTTGATCTGGGGTGATGGCAGGTGGCCATACGTAAACTATTTGCCCCACTGGATGAGGGTAGCCTGGGACCCCCTGATTATGAACAATATTTTGCAGCTGCATAATTACAGTTGCCGACCGTTGAATATGCCAACATACAAGAAGAATTAGGACGGCCATTGATACAGCCCCCAACCCCAGTGCCACGAATAGTGTGCTCTTGAAGACGGCGTTATGCATATGGAGAACCTACGCGTATGCAGGGCGGAGTGGTATGCCCTATGCTTCGAATCTCACAATTTGGACCGTGCCAGAATGTGCAGGGCTGAGGACCATGCACCAGGTCCAGGACTGGGAAGAAGTGGGCATCGAGGTTTGGCCGACGTGGTCTCGGAGGATGGGTTCTGTGCCTTTCATACTTTGGCACTAGATCACAGCTTGGGCCCAGAACAGTTTCTGTAATACTCCGCATTATGGGGCGTGTGGCAGCGGACTTGGGGGTTCTGATCTGAAGCAGCCTCCTGTAGAGCTACCTTTAGAAGCAGTACTAACAGATGGAAGCACCACATACGCTATAACTCACTTGTATGCCGCGCTGAGGAGCTCTGCTGTAGGGGACCGGGCACAGCTCAGAGAGTGGTAGTAGACACAGGTACTTGGTAGGGTCTTTACAAGCAGTGGACCCAATGCCTACAAGCAGTCAAACTAGTGACGTGAAACGCGCAATTTCGCCTTATACAGATCTGTTATTTACACCATGCATATCTTACCACACATAGACTGTTTAAGATGTTCCTAGGAACCCCTAACACCTGGCCGAGATACAAATCAGATGATGTCGACTTCTTTCATATGGTGTGGGCCTGCCCTATAATACACCCTCCTAGGGAACGGGGACTGACTGCCATATCTAAAGTAACAGGCTGCTTGCTCCCACTTGAACCGCTCTGGTGCCTACATGGGCAAATTACTAAAAAGACTAAGGACTTTTTACGATTCCAGAATCTGGCGCTGATCTTGCTTAAACGTTGTATCACTATATGGCTTGGAAGTCTGGCATAGCTTCCCCACTGGAGGGCGGATGTATATCAGTGGACATCTGCGGAGCTTGTGGTCCAGGAATGACGGCATACCAGAGGGGATGGACCTGACTCTGTAAAGACACTGCGATACATATTCATATAAGCTTGAGGTCAGCTCACTGGGCCAGCCCCCTTGAATGCATATCATTCCTTTCCGCTAAACGTTGTGCACCTGCGACCCAACCTCCGTCCCCGCCGCCCCCTCCAAAAAGCAAATCATCAGAGCAGTTAATGACCCAAGCATCTAATTCGGGCAGAGAAGAAGCATGATAAGCTGCATAGGGGCCATCTCACTATAAGCTGTTATGGCCTACTGAGACAGCAGGTGTGCGATACAAGCCACAGCCGTACTCGCACACATGGAGGGGGGGGGATAGGGAATGATTGTTTGTTGAATCGTTTTAGTATATCTCTGTATTGTTTTTTCCCTCTGGAGTTCTTTTCTCCTTATTGCTGATTCAAAAGGTCTTATCTCAGTGCTGCATACATAGATAGGCTGAGTTCATGTAATGTGAATAGATGACTGAGGAGGGAAGCAAATATTAGTGTAACTGTCTCACACATTATTGCTACTGGATTCCCACCAGACTGAGAGTTTGATTCTTGCAGATCAGGGTAGGATACGGGGTGGGGGAGACCCTGGTGTACAGATATCAGGGGACCACAGACTCGCATATCGAATACCCACTTATGTGTGATCACTGTGAATTGTACTAGGTTTCTTTAAAATGCAATAAAGATATATATTTTTTAAAAGTTAGTCGGATAGACTAATGGGTAGCCAGTTGGACTGACAACCCAGGTTATTGAAGCAGTTCTGATCAGCCTTTTGATCAGACTTTGCCTTTATTTAGACTCTTATGACTGGCTGCAGTCAGTCAGGAATGTTACATCAGCCGGCACTTTCCGGGCTTCGCTTTGGTTCAGGAATGTGTCCACTGCCTTACGAGTGATGCCCGAGACATTGGGACACTGGAAAGCTTACAACAATTATTTTCCCACTGCGAGGCTCCGAAGCTATTTTCTGTCATTTCCCTCTCTGCTTATGCAAGTACTGAAAACGGCAGGGCTGCCTTTTGAACCATGAATATCAATATGGGTGTCTGCCCGCCGCTAAAATGAAAGTGGATGAGATTGAGGAGCCTGGTGCAGGGCCCAGGGTGGGTGGGAGAAGTAGGATTTGAGAGAATACGTTAAGGAAAGGGCCAGAGAATAGTGAACAGAACTTGCAGGATCTGAAATGCATTTAAAAAGTAACCAGTATTAACAATAAACTGCTTCGAGCAATCCAATTACTATACTCTGAAACCTGGATTAAAATAAAAATCAGGGGTGGCACCAGAATATCCAGGAAGATCACGACCTACCAAGGACTAAAGCAGGAATGTGCGTTAGCGCCTCATCTTTTCCACCTCTATGGCACTCCCATCACCTGGCTTGCATCAGGAAAATGCCCATACTGCTCGGTTGGGTCCCCTCTGTCTCACCCATCTATCATATGCAGATTACATTGTGGATTTTAGATCAAGTAAAGTAGGCCTACAAAGATCAGTTAACCTCCTGGCACAGTACATGAGAACCAACCATCTGGAGATTAATGTGACAAAAACCATGTCCATAGGAAGCCGATCCGGACAGACTGCTGCGATAATTTTAAACGATGCCAGACTGGAAACAGTATCTAATTTCAAATACTTGGAGTTATACCTCAATTCCAGAGGAAAGTTTTCCACTAAAACAATACATAGCGATGAGGGAGCTTGCGCTATCCATGCCTGGCAAAAAACTGGCTGGGCTATCCTTTCAACCACTTTTAAGTCCTCTCCACCAAACTACTACCAACCATCACAAATGCTAGCGTGCCCATCAAAGGACAGGATGATGCAATAGAAGATAAAATACAGGCTTACACCTTTAGGTGAGTGTTCAACCTGCCCCAGTGCGCATCACTCATAAAGGAACAGCAAAGGAACAAGGTTCATTGCAAGAAAAATCAAGGATGATTTGAACAGAGGACGACTTATTGTTTGAAGCCTTAATGGTGCAAGGCACCCTTAAAGAACTAATCAGGAGTAATTATAACGTTTTATTTAAGATTCGTGTAGAGACAGTGTTGTACTGCAAAAGCAAGGACTGGTAGCAACGCATTATTTTGCATATATGATTTACTTTTATAAATATCGTTTACATGATTGTCATACACACAAAAAATGAGTAATACATTAATTTGTGGGGGTTTTCTGAGAAATATACAACAAAAATGTTTCTAGAAAATCATAGATAATACTAAATACATAGGATTAAAAACAAGAAATACAAAGGAAGACAATGTGTTCGCAATAACGGATAATCTACCCTGGGTAATGGGAGCTTAATAGCCATTTCCAGGTAGAGAAACCTAATTGCAATAGACCTGTTAATACAGTAAATGACACAGTAGTTGGCGTCAATATGAGCGATGATATACAGTTGTAGACGCTTGTATACAGCATTTACAAAGAGCAGCTTTTATAGCTATGACAAATCAAGAAGAAGTGGTTAAATTCAATTCGGTTGGGTTGTGTTGTAAATCTAATCCACAACCCCGGCGTGTGGCAAGGCACTCCGACTAGTTGTATCACACTGGCTTGAATTTGGGCTAATAAAGCAAGATCAGGCGGAAGATCAACAACAATAAAAAGTTGGTATAAAATCAGTCGAGATCAAGATTCCACAGTAAACAGCACGTCATGGTCAGCTCTTCAAAGAGATCACCGGTCGGAATACCATAAATATCTAAATGCCTCCCTTAAACAATTGTGCCTGACCTAACTATGAGCCGCAAGTGTGTGGTACAACGCCTTCAAAAAGGCGATCTACATGCCGGTAAAGCTGCAATCTTGACTAGAAGACAAAAGAAAAATTCAGCCCCCGCTCTCATGCATGGATAGTAATTAAATTCTGTGACACTCTGGCACAAGGACCTTATCTGGCAGTCACCTTTTCAGCCCACACAAAGCGCACACTTAAGATCCCGTGCATGGGTAACATACCAACACTAGCAAACCAACCTATCTGAGAACATGCTGGTCCAACATCATGTAGACTTTGCAAAGGAAAAAAAGAGAATCTCATTAATTTGATCTGCATCTATCGCAAGCTCCACAAGCTTCGCTCACAACTATTAAGGTAAAGCTTCAACGACAGTGCCAGCCACACCTGTAGGGAATGCATAATAGCATGCCTTAATCCTGGAAACCCGCAGTTAAACTGTACATTTGATAAATTTCTGGCAATGGCCCCAATCAAACAAATCTGGTTAATATTGTATGAACATAACACTGGGAAAAGGGAAAGTGTCAACCATCATTAAAAAGAACTGACTCCCCACGGATGATCACTGTCAAACTCGCGGTTGAACGCAAGTCAGAATTGGTCTTGTGTGCTTGCAAAAATTGTGCTAGTTGTAATCAATCAGGTTGTTCCACTTAATGACTCCTGGGGATGCCGATTGAATGTGATATTATCATGGTCAGCTCGCTGCCAAAACTTAAATGCACTAAACTGCTTTTGGTGGAATAGGCGGCCGATTACAAGTTTACATTGGTTTTGCGTATTTGTACAAACACTCCCCCTGTTTTAAAACGAATTTATTTTAAGATATACTGTGATATAATCATGCAATCTTAGGTTAAAATGATTGGCTGCACTGTTTGCTAGGATGTATTATTTTATTTGATAAATTGTAATATTTTATGTTTTTAAGCAGCGAAATTGTTATATTTTTAATTACTAAACCAAAAAAACTTGACTGTATTGACAATAGTGAATGTGTAGTAATGACTACGGGCCTCATTACAAGTTTGGTGGTCGGACCGCCGGGCCACCATGGTGGTGGCCTTTAGAATGGTGCCAGGGTGACGGTGCCAAGACTGCCGGATTAGAAGTTCCCCCAAAGAGCTGGCGTGACTGACTGGGGGAGGTAGAGGATAGTATTATGGAGCTACTGCCGGCCATGCATCCCTACCTGTCAGCACAACGGGCGAACTGTGCCCATGCACCACAGTGCACCCCCAAGCTCCAAATCTTTTGGTGGCCTACATTGGCCCCTGCCTCACCGTCCATGGGGCCTTACCCTCTGTAGCCCGCGTTTTGGGCCCTTACCTGCCATTGAAAGCTTGGCTGTTCTGCAGGTCGTAATAGCCATGGCGGTCCCAATGCTGGGATATCCATCAGTGGCCGCCTCGGTCAGGACCGCCATGGACTCCACCGCACTGACTATGGTGATGCCGGAGATCTGCTGGCGGTCTTCTGGCTTAATTTCGATCTGTCAGGTTTTGTGCTGATCAAAAAACTTAAGGGAGTATCCAAAGAAAAAGGCACTTTTTATTTTTATTCTAGAGGATTTTTTTTGTCTTCATAACAGCAAACCCAGCTGAAAGCAATTACAGCAAACCTGCCATGAAATTAGTATTTTTACCCAGGGTAGGGTCTGGTGTAAAATAAATGTTTAGTGTTTTATTTTTTTAGACGTGTGTTAGAATAAGGCATTCTATGGACTTTGACTGGTTGACCATTATTTTGAGGACAGTCTGAGGGTGCACATTTGAAAAATAAACAAAATCAATTAGCAATTCGCCCGCCATTAGAGTGTGCTTTGGCAAGCATGGAATGGCCGATGATGAAGCATGACACCGGGGGAAAAGGTGGCGGCCATCCCTTTCCTTTTAGAAAATGCCTATTTGGCTTTATCGGTGGAACACAGTGACTAAGGACCTACCCACAATAGAGGATATCCTCATAAGGTGTGTAGGTACAACCCTGAATTAGGGCTGTTACAAGGGCACGTTCGTTTTTTAGAGTTTGTGTGTATGTTAGGAAGAGCATGAACAATGGCCCTTCCAAATCTCTCTCTTCCCCAAACCAGTATGTTATTGGGGTTGTTGGGTTGTGTGGTCCATTAAAGGATAAGGGTTTATTAGAGGTTAGGGGAGCATACCTTGACCAGGGAGGATGTTGGTGTTACAGAGGAGCAACTGCAACCCCCACAAGTATGCAAAAGCCCCCTTTTTTGTCAGAGTTTGCACGCTCTGGTTCGAGGACTTGGACGCTGCTTAGCAGATTTTTTTTTTCTTCATTTTTCCTTTATTGGAGGGTGGGGTGGAAGGAGGGAGCATTTGAGTGTGTAGTGAGCACTGTGGGCTAGCTCTGGGCAAGGTAGTCGGTCATGCCATAGTCAAGGCCTTCTATCTACCCTGAGGCTTCTGCGCTAACCACTTACCTGCTATATATGTCTGAAAGCTGTGCTTAGTTGGGATGGGGGTTGCTGCAGTCGGAGCACTCACAGCTTGCTGCGTAGGTCCTTGGGTGGGACAGGATCTTGGTCTATAGTCCGTCTCCAGGCCCAGGCCTGTTGTGCACAGTTTGGGACATCCGCAGCTTGTTCGGCTTAGGAAGGCTGCCAAAACCCAGGACTTTCTGCACTTGGCTAAAGGCCATGCGTACCTGGCTCTGAGGCACTAGGACTACCGAAAGGCCTTCTTTAGGCCAGCCCACAGTACTTTCACCAAAGGCTGTTTACTGTCAAGGTCTGTTTCATAGGGGATGGTGCAGGGTCTTGCTGTAGGCCAGGCACTTGAGCTCATAGCTCAATGCTCAAGACTGAAGGCTGTGCACAGATATCTTTGTGGTACAGGTGCTAGTGCAGGTCATGGCTACAAGCCTATGCCCGAGCCCACGCAGCATGGCCAAAGGATTTATTTCAGTTTTTTTGGTACGAGGGCTGCCACAGGGCCTTGCTACAAAACAGACTTTGCAACCGGAGACTGCTGCTTAGTGCCAAAGCACTTGAGAAAGCTGTGTGCTATCCTCTTAACCTTCAGCCTTGCTATGTACTACAGAGAAAATGCCTGCAGCCAGTCCCTGTATTATCCACTGAACCACCAGTACATGGCCAAAGGCTGCACCCAGTAAGTTACGTGCACCGGTATTGGTCCTGGAAAAGGCCCTGCTCCAGCCACGTACCACAGAACTAGCTGTGCGAGGCCACTATACCAGCTGCACCTGGCGGAAGGCTTTGTGCACTGGCCTCAGGATGCAGTGCTGGCCACTGGTCATGTCTTGAACCAGTCTCTGTCCCACTAAAACAGCAGTGCACAGCCAAACCCCATGTGCATTGGGCTGTGAGCTTTGACTTCAGGCCCTGTCCTGTGACTGCTGTGGTGAGTTCACATGGTCTTTTACTTGGTACTCTTCAACGGTTCTTCAGCAGTTGCATCGTCAGTCACCCCTGCCTGTTATAATGGTACAATTGGGTCAAAAGAGCGTATACGCTGGCCAGCATTGCTGCAGCACAGTGGATGGTCAAACCACAGAAATCCTCTTAATTGCCTCTTTCACTCTCTTGAGCCCGCAACAAAACCCACATACTAGCCTGTCACGACTATCTGTCGGCACGCCTTATTAGATGTTATGTGCACTGCATTCTTGAACTTCGCACAAGAAGGAAACAGAAACTCCCTTTAAGAGAGCTCCAATCATGATACTGTGCAGCCTGGACGATACACACAGTGTAATTGTGTCACAGGGATATCGGCTTTTAGCCGGCTGGGGATGATAGTGCTGCATAAGAGTCCAGGGAACCACTTTCTTTTTGTAGCTAATGGAGCCACGACCCCCTTGTTCTTTTTTTCAGGATCCCCCCCACCCCAACCCACACCCATACACCTACAGAAACATGGTTCCTTGAAAAAGACAGAAGTCTGCAAACCTGTAACATAATGAAGGTTGTTTCAGAAGGTTGTCTTTTGTATCAAAGAGCTCATAAGGAGGCACAATGTCTGGTTAGCCTTTTGTGAGATTGCACAGTGTCATTCATTGATATTGAGGTGATATGACTGATGCTGCCAGTCATGCTTTTGGTGATGCCTTCTGTGACATGTGAAGTCATGAGCAGTTTGTTGGTGGGATGGGTGGGTAGTTAAGATTTACTGCAAAAGGCCAAATTTCAGTTATTTTTTGCCTGAAAATATTTTTTTTAAGTGAACATTTTCCCATTCAGATTTTCTCACTGAAACATAATGTTTTGCTCTTATAATTTTTTTTCTCCAATTTATGTTCTGATCCTCTTCCTTTTCTCTTGGTAAATAGTGAGACAGAACAACTGGCCACCGCTTCCCCCAAAATGCCCCATCAAGCCTTGTTTCTATCAGGACTTTGCAGCAGATATTCCAGCAGATTACCAGCAGACATGCAAAATGCTTTACTACCTGTGGATGCGTAAGTACTTCTCTGTCTGTTATCCAAGTTGCCATTTCCAGACGGTATTTTGGGAGTCTCTGCCCACTGACTTCAATGCTGTAAAATATTGTAATCACACCTTACTGGTTAAACAAGAATGCTCTTGGTTCAAGGAATTATAATAAGCAGGGGCGGCTCCTCCACTATGGCGGAGTCTTGTCATGTTCTCACCACTATCCCATGTGCATGGTGACAGCACTCTTTTCACACTTACCTGCCACTACACCTGCCATTGAATGTTTAAGCCTGTGGCTTTTGTCAGGTAACCTACTACAAGCACTGATTTGTTGACCGCTGTATCAAAGGAGTTTACACATCAAATAACCTTAATTTGAACGGGTGGTTTCCGGTGGGGGGCGCACAGGGACTTCTTTTTGGGAGATGGTGTAGGAACCTGGCCTGGTGTGTGGTGGACACCTATGGTGTTGGGACCTTATACCAGGTCCAGGCAATCCCTATTAGTCAATGAAGACAGTGTCTAGGAAGCTAGGGCTCTTTAGATGTAGCTGTGGATGAGCAGCCAAGACTTATCTAGGAGACATGCAAAGCTTCTACAACCACAATAGTCACACAGCAACTTATCCCACATGAAAGGAACCCCACAGTGTTACAAAAATAAAGGTACTTTATTATAGTAACACAACTTATAGGCAGTCCCCCAACTGGAGTAAAGATGTATGTATGTATGTTCAATGGCATATGTAGCTGCAGATACACATACTGTGCATTAGTCCACCATCTAGTGTTGGGCTCGGAGTGTTAAAAGTTGTTTTTCTTCGAAGAAGTGTTTTTCGAGTCACAGGATCGAGTGACTCCTCCTCTTCGGTTCCATTGCGCATGGGCATCGACTCCATTGTTAGATTGTTTTCTTTCCGCCGTCTGGTTCGAACGTGTTTCCTCTCGCTCTGATATTTCGATTTGGAAAACTTTGTAAAACTCTCTTTTCAACGGTATTGTATCGATCGGGTTAATAATTTTCCATCTACACAGGAGTACCGTCAGGAAAACAACTTTGTTCGCCCTTCGGGGCGCGCATGCACAACTCTGGTCTATTCGGGCGACCGCGTGGAGAGCCTCATGGATCAGACTCCATTCCGATTTTGTCCTTGGTGCCACGTGAAGTACCCATATACAGACCAGCATCTGGTTTGCAACCTCTGCCTTTCTCCAGACCATCGGGAAGAAAACTGCGAGGCCTGTCGATCCTTCCGATCGAAAAAGATTTTAAGAGACAGAAGAGCGAGAAGGCTCGAAATGGCATCGAAAAGCGGGTAACATTTTGACGTAGAAGAGGAAGAATTAATGCAGACAGCAGTCTCTGTCAGAGATTCGGAGTCTGAGCAGGAATCAGAGGAAGACAGACCAGTCACAGCAGGACAACATGTAAGTACATCTGCCCCTGCACCCTCACAAAAGAAAAAACAAAAGACCTTGGGCACGCCACTGCCGGAAGGCCATGGCTCGGCCCGAAAATACTGTTGGTGACCGACCCCCCCCCCCCCCCCCCCAGTTCGGCACCGAAAAAGGCCACTCCTCCGAAAACCTCGGAAACAACAAAAAGCTCTGTTTCAGACTCCAGTAAACCTCAATTTTCGGAGTCAAAAATAAGAAAACACGTTTCGGAGCCAAAACCTTCCTCGTCCTCATCTTTTTCGATCCTGAAAAAACACGCTTTGGAGCCGAAAAAGTCAACATATACAGAGGAGCATAGACTTTCGAAAAGACTTAAAGCCACAAAACCTCTGAAGAGGAGTTAGAGGTAGTACCAATACTGCAAATTATGGATGAAAGACAAACCAGGATCCACATCCATAGAGAAACTGGGAGAATTCTCATAGCACCTCCTTTAAAAACAAAGAGGAAGCTAGCATTTCAGGAGGAATTGGACACTATGCAGCCTCCAGCTAGAGTGCTAAAACAGAAGGAGAAACCACCACCTCCTCAGTCTTCTCCTACTCATTCTCCTCCTCATTCTCCACACCTACCTACCTTTCCTCCCACCAGTCCTACACCAATGCATTCGCCCACTCATATGATTCACAACTGGACACTATGGATCCATAGGATCTTTATAACCCTGATCCCATCCCAAGCAATGATCCGGACAGCTACCCCTCTAAACCATCCCCACCCGAGGATAGTACTGTATATAACCAGATCATAGCTAGGGCTGCAGCCTATCATGGAGTTACCATGCATACAGAGCCACTAGAAGAGGATTTTGTATTCAACACTTTATCCTCAACTCTTTCAAGGTACCAATGCCTCCCAATGCTCCCAGCCATGATATAACATGCAGATCAGATTTTTAATGAACCAGTAAAGGCACGCATTATAACACCTACCATAGAAAAGAATTACAAACCTGCACCATCTGACCCTGATTATATCACCCATCAGGTACCACCTGATTTTGTTGTAGTTAGTGCTGCCAGGAAGAGGGCAAATAGTCAGTCCTCAGGAGATGCACCCCCCCCCGATAAAGAGAGCAGGAAATGCGATGCGGGAAAAAGAGGTGCGTCCCAAGCAGCAAACCAATGGAGGATAGCCAACTCACAAGCACTATTAGCTCGTTATGACAGAGCCCATTGGGACGAGATAAGATAATACAGCATCTCCCCAAAGAACACCAAAAAAGGGCTCAACAAGTAGTGGAGGAAGGGCAAGCCATCACAAACAACCAAATAAGATCTGCCCTTGATGCAGCAGACACCGCTGCTAGGAGTGTCAACACAGCGGTCACTATACGTAGACATGCATGGCTCTGGTCTTCAGGATTTAAACCAGAAATCCAGCAGGCTGTCTTAAACATGCCTTTTGACAAAAAAACATCTTTTTGGGCCAGAGGTAGACACAGTAATTGAGAAACTACGAAAAGACTCCGACACAGCAAAAGCAATGGGTGCACTCTATTCTACACCATATAGGGGGTCATTTCGTAAGCCTCAGTTTCGAAGTGGTTTCAGACCACAGACCTCCGAGGCATCAACCTCTCAAACAAAACCAGCCTACCAAACACAGTACCAACGTGGTAGTTTTAGAGGCACATACAGAGGACAATACTCCAGAAATAGAGGTAAATTCCAGACCTCTAAGCAGCCTGCAACACACCCAAAACACTGACTTCCCTCATTCCCTTCCACTCCACACCTCTCCCGTGGGGGGAAGACTACAACAGTTCCACACAAATTGGCAAAATATTACCACGGACAACTGGGTACTATCAATTATCCGCAATGGTTATTGCCTAGAATTGATAAACACCCCTCCAGATATACAACCAAAATTTCACAAACTAACCACAGAACACACACTTCTGTTACAAAAAGAGGTCCAATCTCTACTAATCAAACAAGCAATAGAATTAGTTCCACAGTCTTAGATAGGAACATGAGTTTATTCACTATACTTTCTAATTCCAAAAAAAGATGGCACCCTCAGGCCAATATTAGACCTCAGGACCCTCAATCTTTACGTCCTGTCAGAACATTTTCACATGGTAACTTTACTGGATGGCATTCTACTTCTACAAAAACAAGATTTTATGACAGCATTGGACCTCAAGGATGCGTATTTTACCCATCCATCCTGCCCACAGAAAATATCTCTTGTTTGTCATTCAAGGAAAACACTACCAATTCAAGGTGTTACCCTTCGGAATAACAACAGCGCCAAGAGTATTCACAAAGTACTTGGCAGTAGTGGCAGCTTACCTAAGAAGACAACATATACATGTCTTTCCATATCTAGATCATTGGCTAATAAAATCAAGCAGTCGTACACCATGCCAAAATCATACACGTTCTGTAACACAAACCTTACACACACTAGGTTTCTCAATAAATTACAAGAAATCACACCTTCAACCAGCACAAATACAACCGTATTTAGGGGCAGTACTAAATACTCAACAAGCTCTAGCATGTCCAAACACACAGAGGATAAAAGCTTTTCAAAACCTAATTCCACAAATACAACCAAATCAACAATACACTGTAAGATTTATCATGAAAATACTAGGAAGGATGGCATCTTGCATTACAATTGTTCTGCACGCAAGATTAAACATGCGACCATTGCAACAGTGCCTTGCACAACAATGGTCACTGGCACACGGTCAACTCCAAGATCTAGTGTTGATAGACCGCCAAACATATATGTCCCTTCAGTGGTGGAATTCTACCAATCTAAACAAAGGGAGGTCATTTCAGGACCCTGTGCCTCAGACCATAATTACAACAGATGCATCAATGATTGGTTGGGGAGCTCACCTAAACAATCACAACATTCAAGTGCAATGGGATGTCAAACAGAAACAGTTACACATAAACCACTTGGAGTTATTAGCTGTCTTTCTAGCACTCAAAGCTTTTCAACCTCTTCTCACACAGAAGAATGTTCTTATCAAAACAGACAACATGACAACCATGTATTATCTCAACAAACAGGGAGGGACACATTCATCCCAACTGTCCCTTCTAGCCCAGAAGATTTGGAAATGGGCAATCCACAACCAAATTCATCTATTGGCACAGTACATTCCAGGGATAGACAATCAGTTGGCAGATACCCTCAGCAGAAATCATCAACAAACTCACGAATGGGAGATTCATCCTCAAGTACTTCAAAAATACTTTCAAAAGTGGGGAACACCAAACATAGACCTGTTCGCAACAAGCGAAAACACAAAATGCCAAAACTTCGCATCAAGACACCCACATCCCCTATCCAAGGGCAATGCTCTATGGACCAATTGGTCAGGGATATTTGCTTACGTTTTTCCCCCTCTCCCACTCCTTCCGTTTCTAGTCAACAAGTTGTGTCAAACTTCACTCAGCATGATACTCATAGCGCGCTAACAGGACCAGAGGGACTACATATCCCAGACTGCTTTGCGGCCCCATGAGGCGGCCATCTTGTCCATCACCTGCTCCCATTTGCCAGATCCAGTGAGCACTATAAAGCGTGAGGGGGCATACCGCAGCACGGGACGCGCTAACAGGACCAGAGGGACTACATATCCCAGACTGCTTTGTGGCCCCAGGAGGCAGCCATCTTGTGCATCACCTGCTCCCACTTTCCAGATCCAACGAGCGCTAAAAAGCGCGAGGGGGCATACCGCAGCGAGGGAAGCGCTAACAGGACCAGAGGGACTAATATATCCCAGACTGCTTTGTGGCCCCAGGAGGCGGCCATCTTGTGCATGACCTGCTCCCACTTGCCAGAGAATTGTTCTGTCCCCCCCTTAGTCCTCCCTCAACTATCATCCTGGGCCCCTGTCTCGTCCCATTACACTGCCACAGACATGGGCAAAAGAAAAGCAATCAAGGTTGGGGTTGGGGTTGGGGCTAGGGGGGAAAAAACACAAGAAAAATTTCAAAAAGTCAGGCTGTAACTAAGTACTTGACCGCATTGATAACATCCTAGCTGATTGCGGGGAAATATCAAATCCATCACCCGGCACCGACCAGCCATTTAGTCCCAAACCGTGCCCTGCAACGCAATCATTGACTAGCAAGCAGGGAAGCATACCCAATATGTTTAACAAAGTCAGGGTACGGGTGAGGACCGAGACTGGCGCAGTGCCCCCCAACCCCGCAGATTCAGTCTCCAGCCCCTGTTCCCTTCACAACCCAGCTATAGAGCCCCCTCCGTCACCTGTCTTTTGTACCAATCGTTTTCATCTGTTATCATGTCCCTCCGATCCACCTACAATTCAGGATCTCGCAGTTTCACCTGCCCATGCCAGGGCCGAAAGCTTTGCAAATATCCAGTCATCCCTCCCTCCCCCAAACGATGACTTGGCAGGTTGCATACAAACACTCAGGGCAGAAATAGCAGCCCTTAAGTGCATAATAGGCGACCTCACGGTCACAGTGGGGCATCTCTTGGAAGAGAGAGGGAGAACAGCTAGGGAAAGTGCCGCCACCCCAGCCCAGACAAATACTACAACTCTGACTCTACCTGTTCCCACCATGCTCCATCACGCCAAACACCTTTGAGGACCCTGTCCCTAGGACTATGGTCGGAGCCCGCATATTGGGTTCCCGCACACCACCAGGCGTGCAAACTGACTATTCTCCCACTAACCCAGAGAACACAAGTTCCAACTCCACACCCCGCACTTTAGGGGAGGGCCGTCGCTCTGGTAGTACATATTCTCCCAATACTACCACTCTCCCTCCCCGGAAAATCTTAATGACCAATGTACCTAGATCTAACTCTCAGGGGGGGAGGGAAGGAGAGGATTCCCTGATTAGCAAAGTCACCCATTGGATTCGTCATAGCAGAGGATGTCTTAGGAAAGATATTCTTAGGGCCAGGCGACACCGTTCCCAGAGCTCACTGTCCGATTGTATCGAGCTCCTCCTAGTAAACGGGCAGCTAGCCTACGACTTAGTAGCCTTAGTCCACCATTCAGTTTTCACCCGAGTCACCCACTCCACTTTGTGTGCCACCCTCCCTAGTGGCTCTATACCAAGACAGTGTCTGTTCCATGATTGATTGACCATCCAAGATTGAGGTGCAGGCTCCCCACGTAGAGCTTATGCTACTATCAGGTCGATAGTAGCATAAGCTCTAACAATTGTGCCTGCACCAATAGTCACCCAGCGGTCATCGCTGACCAGACACACAGGACGGTCTCTACCGCTTCCCCCAACGTCACCACACTAGTCACCCCAGAATTCCAGGTAAACCTGCTCCCACTATCCAACTCCCAGACCACCAGCCAGAAAGTAAAGATTGTCTCATGGAATGTGGCAGGCATAAAATCCAAGCTTTCGTTGCCGCACTGGAACCTTTTCATCGACCAGTACGACATTTGTATCTTCCAGGAGACCTGGCTAATTGAACCTGCCTATAAACCCGGCTATGCAACCTACCACATACCCGCTGCTCCCAGCAAGCCGGACCGCCCATCGGGGGTCTCCTAATTTGGATAAAAATTGCACTACAGTGTTTAGTGAAAGTGATATCCACCCACCGACACCCCTGACATCCTTGGTATTAGCCTCAAGGGAACAGGGCCCACTGCCACTGATATTTTTAACATCTATGCTAGGGGGGGCAGGGGGACCAACCGCTCTGTGACCCTGCAGTCCCTAGAGACCCAACTGGGCGAAAGACCCTCCAAACATGCCCTTATTGTAGCGGGGGACTTTAATATCACCTTTGAACCCCTTGGTCTGGACCATATGGGCGATTTCAGGTAAGAAGATAACATTTGGCACATACCCAGGTTGGAGCTGCCCCCCATTAAGTAGTGGCACTTGGCTGCCCTTCAACTTAATGCCCTGACCCTCGGCCAAGGTCTGAGGGCTGTAAATAGAAGAACCAAATCAGATAAGCATGCTACCCACACGTCACTGGTTCACAGGGGAAGAGCTGCATCGACTAAATATAGATGGTCCTTAGATATTGGCAGTTGGTTGATGACATGGTAGTCCGGACCCGAACGGACAGTGACCACAATCCACTCTTTCTCAGTTTAGAGTCACCGTGGGGCAGGGCGCCTCCAGCAACAACCACTACCAAAGTAGCCAAAGTGGTGCAGGCTGAGAACAACAGACGGCGACTTAGATGGAACAAGGTGATCCTGCAAGACAACATTCTCTCTCCCATCGATTTGAACCTGACACTTTGTGTATCATTGATATCTACGATGGGAGAGGATGTGAGAAGCTGTTCCTCCCTAATCGATGTTCACACTGAGTTTTTTTCCAAAGATTGGAACAGCTCCTATCCCTGCCAGCTGCTTGCAATTCCGGCAGTGCTTCTCCCCGTGAGGGGGTTAATTGGTACAATCGGGACTGCCAGCTAGCACAAACAAGGCTAATTAGCGCAATCAAACATAAGGATGTCGCCCGAGTTAGATCTCTGCAGAACCAGTACAGACAGACGCAGAATAAGGCCAGGAAGGACTGGGAGGAGGAAAGATGGAGCCTCCTGAGGGCTGCATGTGAACGCAGGGACTCCAGATCTTTTTGGGCCATAATAAGCAAAAGAAACCTAAAGAGAGCCCCTGCAATTGGCAATAACATCCTGCCCTCAGATTGGTTCCACCATTTCAACTCTCTAATGTCGAAAGCCAACTCGTAACCATCTCAGCCCAACCCCAGCCGAGTACCATCTATGGGGATTGTCTGTTCAACTTGGGAGACATCCAAGAAGCAATTAACAACATAGTTTGATTGAAAGCTGCTGGCCTTGACGGAATCCCTGGAGACCTCTTCCTTTACAACATCGACAAATGGGCCGAGTACATTCTTCTTCTTCTATCCAATGCAATTGTCAGGGGGGGGCTCCCATTCCTGAGTCCTGGAGGGGTGCTGAGGTAATACCCATTTACAAGAAAGGCGACAGGTCCCTACCTGCCCAACTATAGGCCCATTAGCCTTATAGATACAGTACAAAAGGTATTCTGTCGTGCACTACTATCGAAAATCCAAGATTGGATCAATGAGAATGGCATTTTATCACCACTCCAGGCTGGCTTTAGGTCCAAAACAAGCACCATAGATCAGGTGTTCAGGTTTCTGCTCTTGTATTGGAAGGTCGTAGTGATAGGGAAGGGGAGTCTCTATGTAGCCTTCATAGACCTTAAATCAGCATTCGATCTGGTCCTTGGAGGTAAACTTTGGGAGGTCCTCAAGGAGATGGGTATTCCCCCAGGACTTCTGACCACAACAATCTGACTACACAAGGCCAACTATGCAAAAATACGCTGGGGGAACCAGGGCGATCTCACTGATCCGATCGAAGTAGTCAGGGGCGTTCGGCAGGGCTGCGTACTAGCTCCCACTCTTTTTTTTCCCTTTATTTGAATCAGGTCATCGGTCATCTCACCTCGCAGCCCTCTGACACACCAGCCCTAGGCAACAAAAAGATCACAACACTTTTGTTGGCAGATGATACCCTGATAGTATCCAAAACCCTGATGGGCCTCCAATCCTCTAGTCAACACCTTTGATTACCTGGGGATCAAACTATCAGACTCAGGTGGTCATTACAACCCTGGCGGTCGGTGGTAAAGTGGCGGTATGACCGCAAACAGGCCGGCGAAAAAAAAAATGGAATTATGAACGCCGCGGTCATCTGCCACTTCACCATTCCGACCGCCATGGCGGTGAAGACCGCTGGGCTGGAGATTGCGGTCTCCAGCCTGGCGGTCGACACTAGACCGCTGACGATATCAGGACCCTGCATACCGCCATGGATCTCGGGTGGTTGGGAACCGCCTTGAGATCCATGGCGGTAGGCACTATCAGTGCCAGGCAATCGGTGCCAGGGTATTCCTTCCCTGGCACTGATAGGGGTCTCCCCCACCCACCCTACCCCCCAGGAATCCTCCCCCCAACCCCCCTACCACCTTCCAAAGCTGGCACAACCTCTGGCGGTCTTCAGCACGGCGGTACCTCGGCGGTCTTGCGAAAAGACCGCTGAGGTCGTAATGACCCCCTCAGTGTCCTGGAAAGCCCATATCAACTCTACATCGTTAAAATTCGGCCAGTTAGTGGGTGCCCTTTTAAGGGAGCACCATGCCTCATCATCACAACCAATAGCTGCTGCTCTCCACATTTATAACATGAAGTCTGTTAGCGCAGCTCTATAGGGGGCTGAACTCTGGGGCTTGGAGGATGTAAGGGAACTCACCCGTATGGAGAATATGTTTATGAGAAAACTCACCTCCCTGCCCCAAGGCACCCCGCTCCTTCCTCTGCACATGGATCTGGCTCGCAAACCTCTAGGCGCTATATAGCTGCTGCTGTTCTGGAGGAGAATCATGACAACTCCTGAACTTTCTCCCTATGCCACTGTGTTTAGGGAAGTTTGATCTTTGGATACCTCAAACAAGATCAAAGAAAGAGTGAAGTCCTGCTATTGGGAGTGGGTATCCCAGTCCATATCTCGCTCGCTCTCCCTAGGGCGTCTATCTAGCGAGACTCTGGACTTCAAATCTACCTGGTCGCTAGAACCTTACCTGGACTGCATTTTAGATCCGACAAATAGGAAGCTCTATATGCAGTTCAGAGTTGGTTCCCTCCCTCTTAATACCTTTACCAGCAGAGGGCAAAACAAGGCCCCAAGCAACAACTTATGCCCCTGCTATACCCTGTACCAGGAGTCACCAGCCCATGTCTTCTTTGTTTGTCCATCCTACGCTCATCAACGAAGGAAATGGCTCACACCAACTTGCAAATGGCTTGGGGCCCGAGATCATGCTGTGACCATGAGAATCTTAAAATCAGACTCCAGTCCGCCCATTGCCATTGCAGTTGCCAAATTTCTTGGGGGAATGTGGCGCACCAGAAGGAAATCGACTGAGACAGTCTAGCCCCAAGTCTTTGTAGTTATACATGTCTATCTTTGTTACAATACTGTATCTTGGAACTGTGTTATGCCATATTCTTTTTATTGTACTGCATTTCGTGCACTATTATTTTTCTTATTTTTTTCAACCCAACCTATTTTATGAATTCAAGCCCATTATTTATTGTGGCGCTATGCAACTTTTATGGCACTGGATGCCGAAATAAAGTTTTATGGTGATGATACTCATAGCACCAACATGGGCACGTCAACCATGGTACACAACATTACTAGATCTATCGGTAGTACCACACTCCAAACTCCCATCCAGATCAGATCTGTTGACACAAAACAGTGGTCAAATCAGACATCCAAATCCCAAGACACTCAATCTAGCAATTTGGCTCCTGAGGTCATAGAGTTTGGATATTTACAACTCCCATCAGAATGTATGGAAGTTATTAAGCAAGCCAGAAAACCTACTACTATACAGTGCTATGCGAACAAATAGAAAAGATTTGTATGTTACTGTCAATCTTAACCCCTTCGCTGCCAGGCCTTTTCCCCCTCCTGTGCCAGGCCTTTTTTTGCCTATTCGGGGCAGTTCGCGCTTAGGCCCTCATAACTTTTTGTCCACATAAGCTAACCAAGCCAAATTTGCGTCCTTTTTTTCCAACATCCTAGGGATTCTAAAGGTACCCAGACTTTGTGGGTTCCCCTGAAGGAGGCCAAGAAATTGGCCAAAATACAGTGAAATTTTCGTTTTTTTCAAAAAAATTGGAAAAAGTGGCTGCAGAAGGAGGCTTGTGGTTTTTCCCCTGAAAATGGCATCAACAAAGGGTTTGTGGTGCTAAACTCAGCAGCTTCCCAGCTTTCAGGAACAGGCAGACTTGAATCAGAAAACCCAATTTTTCAACACAATTGTGGCATTTTACTGGGGCATACCCCATTTGTGCAATTTTTTGTGCTTTCAGCCTCCTTCCAGTCAGTGACAGGAATGGTCATGAAACCAATGCTGGATCCCAGAAACCTAAACATTTCTGAAAAGTAGACAAAATTCTGAATTCAGCAAGGGGTCATTTGTGTAGATCCTACAAGGGTTTCCTACAGAAAATAACAGCTGAAAAAGAAAAATATTTAAATTGAGGTGAAAAAAACATAAATTTTTCTCTACGTTTTACTCTGTAACTTTTCCCTGCAATGTCAGATTATCGAAAGCAATATACCGTTACGTCTGCTGGACTCCTCTGGTTGCGGGGATATATAGGGTTTGTAGGTTCATCAAGAACCCGAGGAACCCAGAGCCAATAAATGAGCTGCACCCTGCAGTGCGTTTTCATTCTATACCGGGTATACAGCAATTCATTTGCTGAAATATAAGGAGTAAAAAATTGCTATCAAGAAAACCTTTGCATTTCCAAAAAGGGCACAAGATAAGGTGTTGAGGAGCAGTGGTTATTTGCACATCTCTGAATTCCGGGGTGACCATAGTAGCACGTGAATTACAGGGAATTTCTCAAATAGATGTCTTTTTTACACACACTCCTATATTTGGAAGGAAAAAATGTAGAGAAAGACAAGGGGCAATAGTACTTGTTTTGCTAATCTATGTTCCCCCAAGTCTCCCGATAAAAATGGTACCTCACTTGTGTGGGTAGGCCTAGCGCCCGCGACAGGATATGCCCCAAAACACAACGTGGACACATCACAGAAAACAGAGCTGTTTTTAGCAAAGTGACTACCTGTAGATTTTGGCCTCTAGCTCAGCCGCCACCTAGGGAAACCTACCAAACCTGTGCATTTCTGAAAACTAGAGACCTAGGGGAATCCAAGGAGGGGTGACTTGTGTAGCTCGGACCAGGTTCTGTTACCCAGAATCCTTTGCAAACCTCAAAATTTAGCTAAAAAAACACATGTTCCACACATTTCTGTGGCAGAAAGTTCTGGAATCTGAGAGGAGCCACAAATTTCCTTCCACCCAGCGTTCCCCCACGTCTCCCGATAAAAACGATACCTCACTTGTGTGGGTAGGCCTAGCGCCCGCGACAGGATATGCCCCAAAACACAACGTGGACATATCACAGAAAACAGAGCTGTTTTTAGCAAAGTGACTACCTGTAGATTTTGGCCTCTAGCTCAGCCGCCACCTAGGGAAACCTACCAAACCTGTACATTTCTGAAAACTAGAGACCTAGGGGAATCCAAGGAGGGGTGACTGGCGGGGCTCGGACCTGGTTCTGTTACCCAGAATCCTTTGCAAACCTAAAAAATTGGCTAAAAAAACACATGTTCCTCACATTTCTGTGGCAGAAAGTTCTGGAATCTGAGAGGAGCCACAAATTTCCTTCCACCCAGCGTTCCCCCACGTCTCCCGATAAAAATGATACCTCACTTGCGTGGGTAGGCCTAGCGCCCGCGACAGGATATGCCCCAAAACACAACGTGGACATATCACAGAAAACAGAGCTGTTTTTAGCAAAGTGACTACCTGTAGATTTTGGCCTCTAGCTCAGCCGCCACCTAGGGAAACCTACCAAACCTGTACATTTCTGAAAACTAGAGACCTAGGGGAATCCAAGGTGGGGTGACTGGCGGGGCTCGGACCTGGTTCTGTTACCCAGAATCCTTTGCAAACCTAAAAAATTGGCTAAAAAAACACATGTTCCTCACATTTCTGTTGCAGAAAGTTCTGGAATCTGAGAGGAGCCACAAATTTCCTTCCACCCAGCGTTCCCCCACGTCTCCCGATAAAAATGATACCTCACTTGCGTGGGTAGGCCTAGCGCCCGCGACAAGATATGCCCCAAAACACAACGTGGACATATCACAGAAAACAGAGCTGTTTTTAGCAAAGTGACTACCTGTAGATTTTGGCCTCTAGCTCAGCCGCCACCTAGGGAAACCTACCAAACCTGTACATTTCTGAAAACTAGAGACCTAGGGGAATCCAAGGAGGGGTGACTGGCGGGGCTCGGACCTGGTTCTGTTACCCAGAATCCTTTGCAAACCTCAAAAATTGGCTAAAAAAACACATGTTCCTCACATTTCTGTGGCAGAAAGTTCTGGAATCTGAGAGGAGCCACAAATTTCCTTCCACCCAGCGTTCCCCCACGTCTCCCGATAAAAATGATACCTCACTTGCATGGGTAGGCCTAGCGCCCGCGACAGGATATGCCCCAAAACACAACGTGGACATATCACAGAAAACAGAGCTGTTTTTAGCAAAGTGACTACCTGTAGATTTTGGCCTCTAGCTCAGCCGCCACCTAGGGAAACCTACCAAACCTGTACATTTCTGAAAACTAGAGACCATGGGGAATCCAAGGTGGGGTGACTGGCGGGGCTCGGACCTGGTTCTGTTACCCAGAATCCTTTGCAAACCTAAAAAATTGGCTAAAAAAACACATGTTCCTCACATTTCTGTTGCAGAAAGTTCTGGAATCTGAGAGGAGCCACAAATTTCCTTCCACCCAGCGTTCCCCCACGTCTCCCGATAAAAATGATACCTCACTTGCGTGGGTAGGCCTAGCGCCCGCGACAAGATATGCCCCAAAACACAACGTGGACATATCACAGAAAACAGAGCTGTTTTTAGCAAAGTGACTACCTGTAGATTTTGGCCTCTAGCTCAGCCGCCACCTAGGGAAACCTACCAAACCTGTACATTTCTGAAAACTAGAGACCTAGGGGAATCCAAGGAGGGGTGACTGGCGGGGCTCGGACCTGGTTCTGTTACCCAGAATCCTTTGCAAACCTAAAAAATTGGCTAAAAAAACACATGTTCCTCACATTTCTGTGGCAGAAAGTTCTGGAATCTGAGAGGAGCCACAAATTTCCTTCCACCCAGCGTTCCCCCACGTCTCCCGATAAAAATGATACCTCACTTGCGTGGGTAGGCCTAGCGCCCGCGACAGGATATGCCCCAAAACACAACGTGGACATATCACAGAAAACAGAGCTGTTTTTAGCAAAGTGACTACCTGTAGATTTTGGCCTCTAGCTCAGCCGCCACCTAGGGAAACCTACCAAACCTGTACATTTCTGAAAACTAGAGACCATGGGGAATCCAAGGTGGGGTGACTGGCGGGGCTCGGACCTGGTTCTGTTACCCAGAATCCTTTGCAAACCTAAAAAATTGGCTAAAAAAACACATGTTCCTCACATTTCTGTTGCAGAAAGTTCTGGAATCTGAGAGGAGCCACAAATTTCCTTCCACCCAGCGTTCCCCCACGTCTCCCGATAAAAATGATACCTCACTTGCGTGGGTAGGCCTAGCGCCCGCGACAAGATATGCCCCAAAACACAACGTGGACATATCACAGAAAACAGAGCTGTTTTTAGCAAAGTGACTACCTGTAGATTTTGGCCTCTAGCTCAGCCGCCACCTAGGGAAACCTACCAAACCTGTACATTTCTGAAAACTAGAGACCTAGGGGAATCCAAGGAGGGGTGACTGGCGGGGCTCGGACCTGGTTCTGTTACCCAGAATCCTTTGCAAACCTAAAAAATTGGCTAAAAAAACACATGTTCCTCACATTTCTGTGGCAGAAAGTTCTGGAATCTGAGAGGAGCCACAAATTTCCTTCCACCCAGCGTTCCCCCACGTCTCCCGATAAAAATGATACCTCACTTGCGTGGGTAGGCCTAGCGCCCGCGACAGGATATGCCCCAAAACACAACGTGGACATATCACAGAAAACAGAGCTGTTTTTAGCAAAGTGACTACCTGTAGATTTTGGCCTCTAGCTCAGCCGCCACCTAGGGAAACCTACCAAACCTGTACATTTCTGAAAACTAGAGACCTAGGGGAATCCAAGGAGGGGTGACTGGCGGGGCTCGGACCTGGTTCTGTTACCCAGAATCCTTTGCAAACCTAAAAAATTGGCTAAAAAAACACATGTTCCTCACATTTCTGTGGCAGAAAGTTCTGGAATCTGAGAGGAGCCACAAATTTCCTTCCACCCAGCGTTCCCCCACGTCTCCCGATAAAAATGATACCTCACTTGCGTGGGTAGGCCTAGCGCCCGCGACAGGATATGCCCCAAAACACAACGTGGACATATCACAGAAAACAGAGCTGTTTTTAGCAAAGTGACTACCTGTAGATTTTGGCCTCTAGCTCAGCCGCCACCTAGGGAAACCTACCAAACCTGTACATTTCTGAAAACTAGAGACCTAGGGGAATCCAAGGAGGGGTGACTGGCGGGGCTCGGACCTGGTTCTGTTACCCAGAATCCTTTGCAAACCTCAAAAATTGGCTAAAAAAACACATGTTCCTCACATTTCTGTGGCAGAAAGTTCTGGAATCTGAGAGGAGCCACAAATTTCCTTCCACCCAGCGTTCCCCCACGTCTCCCGATAAAAATGATACCTCACTTGCGTGGGTAGGCCTAGCGCCCGCGACAGGAAACGCCCCAAAGCGCAACGTGGACACAACCAAAATTTTTGAAGAAAACAGTGCCTACCTGTGGATTTTGGCCTGTAGCTCAGCCGGCACCTAGGGAAACCTACCAAACCTGTGCATTTCTGAAAACTAGAGACCTAGGGGAATCCAAGGAGGGGTGACTTGCGGGGCTCGGACCAGGTTTTGTTACCCAGAATCCTTTGCAAACCTCAAAATTTGGCCAAAAAAACACTTTTTCCTCTCATTTCTGTGGCAGAAAGTTCTGGAATCTGAGAGGAGCCACAAATTTCCTTCCACCCACCATTCCCCCAAGTCTCCCGATAAAAATGATACCTCACTTGTGTGGGTGGGCCAGGTGCCTGCAACAGAATAAGGCCCAAAACCTGAAGAGATAGAAGGGAGAGGTATTTTTGCAATATATCATTTTGATGTGTGCACATACGTCCGTGATGTGCCAAACACTAAAATAGTGAAAAGAAACACACTTAGGTTATGTGAAGAAGACCCCTCACCCACCAACCAAGTTGGTGGCATGCTTCATCATCGGGGTCCCACCCGAGGCACCTAGCGTGTCACAGGTGTGCTGCGACGCCTGATTACAGCGGAGCAGGTTTTGTCATTTTTTACAACACATACTGGTTGGATTTGGCACGAGGGTGAGTGATGGTTCAGTGGATCAAATTTTATTAACAAGAGATTTCACAAAAATGAAATGCACTGCTAATAACTGAAAGGCAAAAAAGTGAACCAATGACTCACAGCTCGTGAGCTGTAAAGCCGCGACAAGGCACCAACCGCTTTACAGTCCATTCACACACCTTTCATACATGACACGCACAAGACCATTCACACCGCCAGCCACGGGCCCAGCACATTACAACACTCACATCGACAGACCGCGCCACTCAAGGGCCCATCACTTACATACGCCCACATGCCTGATACAAGAATCACACCAGCTGATGGGAGTGTGGACTGCCGTTTGGCTGGCACCGCCAGCCAAGCGCCACCCCACGCACACCGCCAGCCAAGCGCCACCCCACGCACACCGCCAGCCAAGCGCCACCCCACGCACACCGCAATCACTTTTTTTAATTTATAAACAACAAATAAACTACTAATTATAAAATAGGCACTAAACTACAAACACAAAACCTCAAACTAAATACACGACAGATGCCAACCGTGAAACATATGAAAATATAAAACAGACAGCTTACGCTCACGGTATTTCCCAAAAGTTTTTCCTTGTGTGGTAACTTCTAAAACAGCTGGGCACACACAGCCCAGGCTTTGAAGGGCATTCGGGGCAGTACATCCGGCTCTCCCTCCGGATTGATCTCCGGGCACATACTCTACATTTCTTTGTGGGCATGTCTTTTTTGGGAGTGGGAGGAATGTGATCTGGAAAGTGCCGATCTTTCAATCTAGCCACATCCTCCACCACTTCTACTCTAGGAACTCTTGCCGGTTCCACCACAATAAGGCTTTCTATCACCGACTCCTGAAATTTAACAAAAGTCATCCTTGACTCAGGTGAACAATCCTTGTATACAATAAAGGCATTAAAAGTTGCCAAATGAAATAAATGTAGGGCCAACTTTTTATACCACACATACGACTTACGAAGAGCAGTGTAAGGTTCCAACCTCTGATCTACTCTATCAACACCACCCATGTGCCTATTGTAGTCCAAAATGCACGCAGGTTTGCGCACTTCCGCAACCTGACCCCAAACAGCCACAGGGGAAGTACTCTCATCGTGGATGGTCGATAGCATGAACACATCCCTCCTGTCTGAAAATTTCATAGCTAACAGCTCATTATTCCGCAAGGCACTGCACTGTCCCCTCTCAAGTTTTTTACAGACAAGCTCCCTTGGATAGCCTTTGCGGTTAGAACGGATTGTGCCACAAGCAACAGTGTCCACCCTAAACAACTCCTTGAACAACTGCACTCCAGTGTAGAAATTATCTACGTACAAATGGTGACCTTTGTTAAACAGCCGTCTAGCAAGTTCCCACACAATTTTTCCGCTAACTCCAAAAGTGGCCGGACAACCAGGAGGGTCAATACTGGAATCCCTACCAGTGTAGACCCGGAAATTATAAACATATCCTGTACTGCTTTCTGACAGCAGATACAATTTAATCCCATACCGTGCCCTCTTACTAGGGATGTACTGCTTAAAAACTAAACGCCCCTTGAAAAGGACCAAAGACTCGTCCACACTTATCTCTTTGCCTGGAACATAGACCTCTGAAAACCGATCCACAAAATGATCAAGGACAGGCCTAATCTTAAAAAGGCGGTCACAATCAGGGTGATCTCGTGGCAAGGCTAAAGCATTGTCTACAAAATGCAGCATACGAAGAAGAAGCAAATACCGATTACGTGTCATAGTTGCAGGAAATATAGCAGTTGCCATCAAGGGACTAGTAGACCAATAAGAAGCCAGTGACGGCTTCCTGATCAACCCCATCAAAAAAGTCAAACCTAAAAACCTTTTCATCTCTTCCAGATATGTGGGAACCCAATGAGTAGCTCTAGACTGAGGCTTAAGTCTGGCAGCGTTGTCCCGCAAATATTGCTCTGCATACACATTTGTCTGCTCCACAATCTCTTCCAAAAATACATCGTCCATAAACAAGTGAAAGAATTGGACAGGCAGAAAGTTTTCCGTATTAACTCTACACCCTGGGAGACCAGTAAATGCAGGTAACTGTGGCTGCTCCATGTTTGGGGCAATCCAGGTGTCAGGTCTTCCAATGGGAAACCCTGCAGCCCCAGGCTGCTGCACTCTTGGCACATCAATGTCCTCCTCTAACACAGGCCCTTCATCTGCACTGAGAGTAGCTTCCTCATCAGAAGAATGCTCTTGGACAGAAAACTCACTTCCAGAATCTCCTGCTTCCTCCTCTGCCTCAGATGCAGAGTCAGTGTCGTAATCATGGTCTGAAGACGACTCAAAGAGCATGCGAACAACCTGCTGAGCGGTCACTTTGCGGCTAGCCATGATCCTAACAACAAATGGATTGCCAACAACAACTAGCACTAAAATAAGTAATGAACAAAGTGTAGCTTTATCACAAAGAGTTATGTACTACAAAAAACTATACCACACAGTTGCCTGAAATAGCTACTCACCAAGCAACTACTCTGCAATCACCAATGATATCCCACTAAAAAGAAAAAAGAAAAAAGCAATTTAGACATATGACAACACAAACACCACTGTGCTCAAATCTAAGGACAATGTCAAACACACAATACTGCATTTAGTACACCACCTACAAACATGTCAACAATACTCCTTTGGAGTAAATTGCGTTCACTTACCTAAAACATGCAACTATGCAAACCACTGGACAACTACTGCCAAAACCTCAAAGATCCACAGCAAAGGAAGCAAAAGCGTTGAACTAGAAGAAAAAGAAGAAATAAATTGTTATAATCACAAATACAAATACTTTGCCAGTTGACAAACACCCCACCACCAAGAACTTAGAAGTTGTCCCTGGTACCTAAGTGGATCCTGCCCCCCTCGGGGTAGATGGGCGTAAAAGAATTGGCCAATCGGACCCCAAGGGGGGCAGAAATGGGCAACACCTCTGTGCCCCCTTTCAGGGGGCGACCCTTCCCCAAGGGGTCGCCCCCAAAAACACACACAAAAAACGATATCCCTGGTGTCTAGTGGTTTTCGCCCCCCCCTGGGGGCAGATCCGCCGAAAAAACGGCCGATCTGCCCCCAGGGGGGGGCGAAATACAAATAAAAATTGCCCCGGGGGGGGGGGCGACCCTTGCCCAAGGGGTCGCCCCCAAAAACAAACATAAAAAAATATATCCCTGGTGTCTAGTGGTTTTCGCCCCCCCCCCTGGGGGCAGATCCGCCGAAAAATCGGCGAATCTGCCCCCAGGGGGGGGCGAAATACAAATAAAAATTGCCCCCGGGGGGGGGGCGACCCTTGCCCAAGGGGTCGCCCCCAAAAACACACACAAAAAACGATATCCCTGGTGTCTAGTGGTTTTCGCCCCCCCCTGGGGGCAGATCCGCCAAAAAAAACGGCCGATCTGCCCCCAGGGGGGGGCGAAATACAAATAAAAATTGCCCCCGGGGGGGGCGACCCTTGCCCAAGGGGTCGCCCCCAAAAACAAACATAAAACAATACATCCCTGGTGTCTAGTGGTTTTCGCGCCCCCCCTGGGAGCAGATCCGCCGAAAAAACGGCCGATCTGCCCCCAGGGGGGGGGGCGAAATCCAAATAAAAATTGCCCCCGGGGGGGGCGACCCTTGCCCAAGGGGTCGCCCCCAAATTTAGTCAAACAGAAAATCCCTGGTGGCTAGTGGAGATTCCTGCTCCACGATCGCAGGCCCTGCCCGCGATCGTGGAGCAGGAATCTTGAGAAAACAGACACAGGGGGAAAGGAAAAACCCTTTCCTTTCCCCCCATGTCTGTTTTCTCAAACCCCCCGCCCCCCAAAAACGGAGAGGACTCACCTTAGAGCTCCTGCTCCGAAGACGCGCTGGAAGCAAATGGCTTCCAGCGCGCCGGCAACACTCGATGACGTCAGCGCGCTGAGCGCGCGCTGACGTCATCGGATTGCCGTGGGGGGGGGAGGGGGTGGAAGGGGAAGGTCTTCCCCTTCCATCCCCGCCTGGGGGGGGAAGGGGGGTGCACGGGGGGCGCGCTAGCGCGCCCCCAAGTTCCCCTGTGCCATGGACGAGATGATCTCGTCCAAGGCACAGGGGAACTGTAGCCTTGGACGAGATCATCTCGTCCAAGGCACAGAACAGGTTAAAATATAGACCCTCTTGCAGCATCAATACAAGATACTGTATGTTATTTACTTCATTTACAAAAATCAAATTTAGCATTTTCTTCAATAAAAATACATCTTACTGCAATTTCAGCATATTTACAAAATATACAACATAACTCTTTATTTAGAGTTCCTGTCATCAAGGCTTTCATGGAAGGCTTAAAACGCATCATTCCACCCAGAACCCCACCAGTTCCTTCTTGGAATCTAAATATAGTGCTTACAAGACCTATGGGACCACCATTTGAGCGTATGCACTTGTGTCAAATTCAATTTCTAACATGGAAAGTTGCCTTCCTAGTGGCAATTACTTCTTTAAGAAGAGTAAGTGAAATCCAAGCCTTTACTCTTGAGGAACCTTTCTCCAAATACACAAACATAAAGTTGTACTGAGAACTAATCCTAAATTTCTACCAAAAGTTGTATCACCATTTCATATCAATCAAACAGTGGAACTACTAGTCTTCTTCCCACAGCCAGATTCTGTGGCAGAAAGAGCTCTACATACATTAGATATCAAAAGAACTTTAATGTACTATATAGACAGAACTAAACCATTTAGAAATACTAAACAACTATTTGTAGCTTTCCAAAAACCACATACAGACAATCCTATATCAAAACCAGGTTTAGCACGATAGATTGTAAGGTACATCCAAACATGCAATATCAAAGCAAAAAGACCGCTTTTAGTTACTCCCAAAGCACATTCTACACGAAAAAAAGGTGCAATAATGGCTTTTTTAGGGAATATACCAGTGGCTAAAATATGTAAAGCAGCTATCTGGTCAACACCACATACATTCACTAAACACTACTGTGTAGACGTATTATCACAACAACAAGCCACATTAGGTCAAGCTATTCTAAGAACATTATTTCAAACAACTTCATCTCCTACAGGCTGACCACAGCTAATTTATGGGAGGACAAACTGCTTTGTAGTCTGTGCACAACATGTGTACCTGAAGCTACACACGTCATCGAACAGAAAATGTCACTTACCCAGTGTACATCTGTTCGTGGCATGTTCTGCTGCAGATTCAAATGCACCCTCCCTCCTCCCCAGAAGCCTGTAGTCATTTAAGTTACAAACATTTGTACATATGTATATACATTTACATTAGCATGGACATCTCTTACTTTGGACCTATATACTCTATCACTCCTTCCTTTACCCTCTGCGGGAAAAATCAATCTAACAATGGAGTTGATGCCCATGCGCAATGGAACCGAAGAGGAGGAGTCACTCGATCTCGTGACTCGAAAAACACTTCTTCGAAGAAAAACAACTTGTAACACTCCGAGCCCCACACTAGATGGTGGACTAATGCACAGCATGTGAATCTGCAGCAGAACATGCCACGAACAGATGTACACTGGGTAAGTGACATATTATATATATATATATATATATATATATATATATATATATATATATATATATATATATATATATATATATATATATATATATATATATATATATATATATATATATATATATATATATATATATATATATATATGATAGAAAATAGTGAGGGACCTAGGGGAGGGCCAAACCCTATACTAAAATAGTGGAATGTGAAGTGAAGTCCCTCACCCAAGGAAGATATGGAGTCATTAGAGGGAAGCTGGAAGAACTAGGGACCCAAAGAGGTGAGTACCTGAGTGACCCCCCCCCCCAAGCAACCAGGAGAGCAGAGCTAAGTACATGGTCTTCCCAAGGACTAACAAGAGGACTTAGAAATGGATTGTGCAAGAACAGAACCAGGCAAGAAGAAACCAAAAGTGGATTCTGGAAGAAGAGAACCTGCAAAAGAAGGAGACAGAGGTCAGTCCACGATGGAGTGTCCTGTCAGGGCAGGATTAAGGGAGTCCCTAAATAGCCCTAAAACGGGGTTTGGTCACCTTGCAGGGTGACCACCTATCAGGAGGGTGATCTGACGTCACCTGCCTCACCTGGCCACTTAGATCCTCCCCAAGGCCCTCTGCCTATCTTGGTTTCAAGATGGCAGAATAGAGTGACCACCTAGAGGAGCTCTGGACACCACCCCTGGGGTGGTGATGGACAGAGTTAGTTGTCACTCCCCTTTCCTTTGTCCAGTTTCACGCCAGAGCAGGGACATGTGGTCCTTGAGCTGGTGCAAACCGTTTTATGCAAGGAGGGCACCAAATGTTCCCTTCAAAGCAAACTGGTGGCTTGGGGAGGCTACTCCTCCCAAGCCTTGTAACACCTATTTCCAAGGGAGAAGGTGTTGCCTCCCTCTCCCACAGGTAATCCTTTGTTCTGCCTTCCACTGCTCGAGCTGGTCAAGCAGCAGGAGGACTGAAACCTGACTGAAGGGTGGCAGCAGCGCAGGCCGCCTGAAAAGCCCTAGACTGGTAGGAGCAATACAGGGGGGGTCCTCTAAGGAGCCCCCAGATTGCATGGAATCATGCAACCAATACTGGCAACAGTGTTGGGGTATGATTCCGACATGTTTGATACCAAACATGCCCAGGTTCAGGGTTACCATTATGTAGCAGTACGTGGGTAAAATAGCTTCCCTGCACTTTCGAAGTCCAGTGTAATGGAACTAGAGTTCATAGGGGCACCTCTGCTCATGCAGGGGTGCCCTCACACACAGGGACCTGTACCCTGCCCTCTGGGCTAGGAGGGCCTACCTTATGGGTGACTTTCAGTGACCCGGTGTAGTGACCTGTGGTGAAAGGGTGCATGCACCTTTTCACACAGGCTACAGTGGCAGGCCTACAGACACATTTTGCAAGGGCTCCCATGGGTAGCATAATCCATGCTGCAGCCCATGGGAACCTCTGGTGTCCCAATGCCCTAGGTACCATATACTCGGGACTTATAAGGGGACACCAGTATGTCAATTGTGTAAGTAACCAAATTTGAAGGGAGAGAGCACAGTCACTGGGGTTTTGCTTAGCAGGATCCCAGTGAAAACAGTCTAAGCACACTGATAGGCAAAAAGTGGAGCTAACCATGCCAAAAGAAGATACTTTCCTACAGACTGTGCTTATTTTTTCTGCATCAACCATTTACTGTGAGCAACAGACTCATATGGGAAAGACGGAGGAAGAGAAAAACAAAAAAGCGATACAAACGGAGAAAGCAGAAAACTGCAAGAGTGAGGTGAAGGGGCAGGGAGAGGCTGTGAATGGATTAAAGAGGCCCGAGATGGCTTTAGTATTACGCTGCCTCTGTATTCTGTTCTTGCACATTTATGTGCAGCAGGCGCATGTCTCAAAGGGGAGCTTTGGGCACCGGCATGTTTTTATTTACAAATTAAGCCACTCTGTGTCAGTGGGTAAATGTACATATTAGCCAAGATTCTTATGAATCAGCTATTTTACCAGTAAGTGAAAGCATTTAACACTGGCAAAAGATCAAATATAATTAGTAATACTCCCAGATTTTCTACTGTGTACAAAATGATTAGATCAGACTTAAAACATGCTTTTAAACTCTGCATCTTCAATTCAGGCACACAAAAAGTAAAACGAGGGGAGAAGAAACAATATTTTAGTGGCATCCCTAAACAACAAAACCTAAGCAGAATATTGCTAGAGCAGTCTTTCATGCTACAACCTTGTATGACAAAGTTATATTGTGTTGTCCCTTCAGTAGGAAAGAAATATGAATTATTCTCGCTCAATTTTTTTTTCATTCAGTGGCATTTGAGTTTGGATTGCGCAGGTGTTTCTATGTTTACACTTATGAGGCATTTTCTCTTTTATGTGTTGTTTTATCAGATATTAACCTAAAACAGGACAGCCTATTTATAACTTGCAGTTCTAAACGTATAATCGGTACCAGGGTTATTGTGAAATGTGATAAAATGGTAGCTCATCCTTGCAGTGGAATAGTTTTGTCATACACACTTCCAGCTCAGAAGGGTAGAGTTTTGCATACTGAGATCTCCTTTTTATACCATTGCCCGTTTCTTAACTATTCAAAATGAATGTATGTACCACTCCTCTCTTTTATTTTACAGTTCACTCTGTAACCTTACTCCTGAACCTGCTTGCTTGCCTGGCCTGGTTCATAGCTGTACCTAGCAGTGGTGTGAACTTTGGCCTCTCCATCTTGTGGTTCGTTTTATTCACCCCTTGTGCCTTCGTCTGTTGGTACCGGCCTATCTACAAAGCTTTCAAGTGAGTACTATCCGGAGATCTGTGGGGATAAGGAAGTCTATCCAAGTTCTGTCAGTACTTAAATTATTTTTGTCTGTGTATGTGTGTCTCATTCGCCTCTCGTTGTTCTCTATTTTCCCTTTTATTTCTTTGTTTCAATAATTGATCTTGCTGCTTCTTGATTCTCATTTTTTTGTCATCTAACAGTAATGCATCTCTCCCCAGGGGGTCACATTGATTCAGATAGTTGGTGCAAGAGCGGCACACTAGTGGCCGTGTGCTATATACAAATGCTAGACAAAATATGGTTCTTATTTCAGCTGTGTTCAACATTTGAAGAAAAACATTTTGACACACAGCACATCCCTTTATTTGCATCTTCTGTACTTTGAGGTGCTTCTTGCGTCTCCAGGCTCCTGATTTCTCATCCCACAACCTAAATGTCTACTTTTCTGCCTATTACACCTTCCTTTTGTTTCTGATATCTTGTTTACTGCATGTCTGTTATTATTCTGTTTCCCATAGTCCATGTGTTTTATCTATCTCTCTCGTTCCAACCTAGGTTAAATATACATTGTGATTTTCTAACTCATTCTCCCGCTCACTCTGCCCTCACCCACTGGAACAGCATTCCTCTTCACTCTAATACCACATCAAACAAGCGCTCTCCAGCCCCTTTAACTGTTCCTGAATCACCCCTTTGAGTTGTCCCACCCTCCAAACCAATTACATTCCTCCCTCTGAGTTGCTGCTGCATGTAATCCAAGGCTCAGCCCACTCACCACACCCCTCCATCAAGTTCCACCTGTGTTAGTCTTCCTATCCAGATACAACCATTCACAACCTCATGAGCCAATCTGTAGTTTCTCCCCTGCCTCCATCATTCAACTGTCAGTCTGACTTCTTACTTCATTTTTAGATCCCCTTTCTCTACAAGCGCTTATCTCAATTTGATTGAGGGAGCACTCTTTTTTTTTTTTTTTTTTTTTTTTTTTGTAGGCTTATCTTTCCAATTTGTCATCCTGCTGAAATTCATGAGCCTTCTTTTCTGACCAAACTAGTAAATAAAGAATGATTTGCTACTCTTTCCATTGACTCACAAGCTTTTTTATCTTGACTGCCAATCTTCTTCACTGCCAAGGGTGAACCACTCGCTCAGTTTAATATCCTCATGATAATGTCCTGTTATGTCCTTTATACCTGATTTCATCTTTCTGTTGTAGGTCGGATAGCTCTTTCAATTTCTTCGTCTTCTTCTTCATCTTCTTCTGCCAGATTGCCATCTACATCATCCAGGCAATTGGCTTTTCCAGCTGGGGTGTCAGGTGAGTCCCTCCTATTTCTCATTGACTACCCTCCAGCGTTGATTGTGTTGGCCTGTTGGGCTTCCTTAAATATAAATTTGCCACATTTGCATGAAGTCAGGAAAGCCTGCAGCGAAACATTGCTGCATAACCACAATAGAAGAGTTGCCTGACAGTTGGGCTACAGTGGTTTCCATATCTGCTTACCTTATTCGGTTCTTCAGATCAGAGAGCCATAACTGTACTGGGATAGTTTGTCTTAACTTCTCTCTGTTTGAGGTAGTACATTGACACCAGAGGCGCTGCTCTTGTCTGAGGCAGTATTTACCAGAGATTGGCATTTGGCAGAGGAGCAAGAGTTGCAGTAGACATGACAAAAGCTCCAACTGAGTAAGGGAAACTGCATAAAACATATTTTGGCAAACGTTGACCAGCCAGGTATTGTTTTAATTGAATGTGTTAGTGTAATTACATAATGAGCCTATCACTGAACTGTAACATGGTGACTATGAAGGCTATGGCACAGTTTACATTGAATGCAAGACATTTGGCTGCAAAGGAGAATAGTTTCATTTTTTTTCATTAGGCATCAGAATTTTTTCTGCTTGATTTTCTGATGATGCTGAACTTTACAAAACTCCATAATTGTTAAGCATACTCTTGTGGTTTTTCAAAGTACATATTGTCAACAGTTATTGGGCCTGATTCACAAAGATAAACGTAGACCAAAAGTCTAATTTTAGACCTAAAGTCTAACTTTACTCGTAGTAAAGTTAGACTACTGGTTTAAGTTTAGACTGTTGGTTTAAGTTTAGACTGAACGTCTAACCCTAGTCTAAACTTAGACTTTTGGTCTAAGTTTACCTTTGTGATGGGGCGCATTGTCTCGGTCTCTTTTTGATATGCTCACGTTTGGGATCATATATATATTGCACGGATGTTCTTTTGAAGAGACCCTCGAATCTAGTGTGCTGAAGCTCTGTGGGGTGTAGTTTGACTCTAGAAAACTGCCAAAACATAAAATAAAAATGGTTTGGCCTCTTAGTTTCCTCCATCGCATTCAACTGATACGCTGCTTATGTCTTGCACTGCACTCTGCCTCTCTACTACTACCAACAACATTATCTGTGCCCATGACCTTCACATTTTTAACGCATGTGTCATATGGTACCCATGTTTGCCTTGCTATCAACGCTGCCAAAGATTTTAATTTGAGACAAGTGAAAGTGAACTTTGCCAACAGAGGTTTTATATTCTACAGTGCTGAAATAAATGTGCCTCTTAGCATCGTTATTAGCTTTTAGATGTCTTCTATAAGGTGTCTAAAGGTTCTGTAATTGTTACATTTAGGTTTCAGATGATGTCATGTTTTTGACTGTATCTAACAATCTCTCTTTGTTTCAGTGGATGGATAGCAGCAATAATGCTTTCCTCTGAACATCTGGGAGTGGCAATCACAATGATGGTAGTTGCTGCGTTTTTCACACTTTGCAGCGTTCTTTCCCTTGTCCTGTTAAAAAAGGTAAGCGTCTTATTCCACACTCATTTCTCCTCCACTCAATAGGGAGCAATTTGAAAAGTAATAGTAAAGGCAGTCATATTGTGAGAGTTAATTCGGTCAGGGAGGTGATTGGTCTGCAGTACATTTCCTAGCTCATCTCCCAAATCCTCTACTGCTCCCATTTGCTTTTCTGCAAGATTCCCTGTATTCTTACCTGCTTAGGAATAGTACCAGCTGATAGGCAATTCAGGAAAACAGTGCTAAATCTACAATAAGACATTGGCGTATGTGTGCATCCATTTCTTCAATTAATGCACAGCTTCCCATGTTTCCACAGCATTCACATCTCTCATTTGGCAAACTCTCGGATTCATTTGGTTGATCCTGTGCACTCAATGTGAAAGTGTGAGGAAGGGAATTATTAGTCTGAGTTGTTAAAAGACCTTGCCAAGTAATATCAGTTTTCTGTATCGGGTCCAGTTAGGTTTCTTTAAATCAGACCTTAGCTAAGTCATGGGTAGCTCTGACACAGAGCAGTCAAGTTAACTCAAAGGAAAACGAGTGTGAAGCATTTATCAACGCCAAAAGAGTAAATTAATAAGACATATGACCCAAAAAAATCCCTCTCCAGTTTATAAAATAATGTGTATTTCTATCTGTAAATAGACAGCGAAACATCCAAAAATCAGATAAAGGGAACTGAGTTATGATTTTTGCAGGGTTTTCATAAATCAATGCAATTCACTCCCAAAAAGTTTTATAAATTACAGCTTTTCACATAGAGCAGTAGTCTGTGATCCTCGAACACAAAGGCAAAGTCAGTTTCAGGCCGACCGCAATGGAGCGCATGATCAGATGCAGGCGCTGGGTTGGTCCAAATCCAGATTTTACCTTTAAATTTAGACACTTTTCTGGTTCTTTTTCTTGATGATGACCTCATCTGTGGGATCCTGTGCAGCTTGAGCCTGGAGTTGCATTCCGCAGACATATGAAGTACTAAAGTCCACTGACAGCCTTGGTTCTCTACAGTGTTCGATTCTACTCACGAACTGGCAAGTAGTAGTAGTCTATGAGCCTCGGACTTTGTGCCCAAAATACATTATCTTTTGCATTAGGCTCGCAAGTTTCAGTTCTATGGGGAAAAAGAGTCAAGGGTCCAGACCTAGGGTGCATGTCTTAGAAGCTAGGACTCAATCTCACAGCTACACCAGTGAAGTCAAGTGGTAACTGGGCACTGTGGAGGTGCAGGGCTTCTTTAGCTTTAGTGTCCATAATTCTCAACAATGCTACCCACTCATACATCAATTCCTGTGGGACTGGCACTAAACAATCCCATAGTGCATCTCTCTGCCCAAATCCAAAATGTCGGGACCCCTCTTCCTGGGTCAGAGCTAATGGCACACCCTTGAGATGTGTTAAAAATAGTTAGCTACCCCTCGTGAAAAAAAACTCTTCTGCAGGTGGGTTCCCCCCTCTGGAGGAGATGCTAGCCTATCTACAGATAAAAGGATCGGGCAAGCTAAGGTGTAAATTGTATTTCCGTCTTGGAGGCGGTTGCTCATTTAGTGTTGGGCCATCTAAGGCCAAAGCCCTCTGGCCATCCTATCAGGAGGAAGCCACACCATCTGCCTCCCGCAGACCTTTGTTCCCCTGTCCTGAGAGCCATTCACTCCTCCTGACAGGGGAGACAGCAGACTGTCTCAGGTAACAACTGCTGTAGTGAATCAGAAACTGCTAATAGAACTTTGTGTCAAGCAAGTGGTGACTTTCTAAAGTCACCTTTATGATATGTTACTCTATATCTAACTTCAGCAGTATGTCAGTTTTAATGTATGATTGTAATGATTACTTTAATGGACCCAAATGGAAGTTAGTACTTAGCTAAGCGGTTGGGCTAGTGTAACCAAAAGTTACCCAGTGGGACTACCAGCTTTTCTACAATAAAAGTGAAAATTGTGATTCTTCACTATCTGATAGAGACTTTTAGCTTGCAGATTACGTACCTTCAAATTCTCTCCAGGTCTCAGGAATACTTTTCATGAGCAGTGCCCCTGCGCGCCGGTAGGAGGCGTCAATCAGCTCTGCGTCTGTCATTGACGTCATCTGCGCTGGAAATTACGTCACAGTTTGTATACAGATCTCACCCAGGCTCGCAGACGTCAGTTCCTTTCTTTCTGTACCAGCCAGCACTGAACCTTAGTTATATGCAGGCCCACTGGAATTATGTGGCAGAGAGGACCAAATTACGCGACAGGGTTGACCAATTTATGTGGCAAGAAAAGTCTAGTTATGCATTTATAACGCCAATAGCTCTAACTCAAGCAGATGCAAGATCTGTTGCATTGCAAATGCTTGATTCATTTGTAATGTTTCACTTATGGGCCAGTGTCAAATGATTGTATGTAATACTCATGTTAAAAAAAAAAAAAAAAAAATAGAATCCATGAATATCGTTGTTAAAATATTGAAACAAAAATCTTGTCGAATGCATTTGATTGTCGCCGATTGACAGAAATATTGCTATACAAATGCTTCTTACTCTCCTGATCTACTGATGTGTATAAGGTCCTCCAGTCATTCGGTACTCGGAGTCTTGGCCTTGCCTGGCATCCCTCCATCTCATAGGCTTCTCCTTCCAAACCCACTCCCTTTTCCCTTTCGTCTTTTATATTATTTTTTACAGAGAAACTCCCTGAACCTTTTTTGTAGCCCTGCCACACTTTTTCACCATTGTTTATTGTTTCCTCCTCAACCTGTTTGTACCCATGTCACTTTCCTTGCAGTCGTATTGGTCTTCAGCTCTACGTGACTGCTATTTGTTTCACTAATGACTTACTGTGCCCCTGAACTCCTCCCATCGCCAGCTAACTTGATGGCCATCTTGTAATGGCTTTGTTTATTTTAACCTTTGACGTTTTACAATTTGTTTTGCACCTCTTTTCATGTTTAGTTCATGCTTTAGTTCACACCTCCTTTTTCTCTACTTTTCTATAATCCATTTTTTATTACAACGTTTTTGCTACAAGCCTGTAAAATAGCAGCATGGCCCTCTTACGCTTACTTGTCAGTGCTGTATTGCTGATCAGGCAAAAAGCAACAGGCGGATCGACTATACTGCAGAGTTTTGGCGTCAGCTTTGCATCAGCTACCCATCACCATAAAGTAAGGGGTGATAATTTGTAACCCACTCGGCTCATATGAATCTCAGAAATGATAAAGGTTATTCAGCTCTAGGAAGAGATGGAAAACTCATATCTCAAAATGGTGTCGTCAGCATGGGTATGGTGAATTTCAGGTCAAGAGTCATTACTCTTCTGATCATTCAGAGCCAAAAATGTAGACCGCTAGATGGTTGATGATTTCAGTGGGAAACCTTTGCCACAGGTAAGTAAAATTTTACATTACTCCTTTTGTAGCTGGGGAGTCATGTTTAGCAGGAATTATAGTGTCTGAGCCAACAGCTAAAATAGGGAATGTTACCCTTTTCACTCATTATAGACAAGGGTGGCTTACTTCAACTATTCTACAAAGAAGGACTCCTGGAGTTCTGAGTATTTCAACATATGCCAGCGACTTGTGCTTAAAATCAAAGAAACATGCACCTTTCTGTTAAGACTGTTTTAAGGATGTGGCAAAAGATTTTGGGACAGATCTCATTATTGCGGTTTTCTTAGGCTATAATGACACACATTCACGTAAGATTGTGTCACTGGCCCTGACAGTACTTAAACTCCCCCAGACAGACAAACCCCTATCACGTTTCTTTGTCTAAAAATAGTTACAAAACAGGATCCAAGAGTTTAATTCTGTAATTTGGAGGACAGTATAAATGACTGTTATAGTATTTATTTTTATAGAAAGTGTTTCATATTTTTATTTATAGATAAGTTCTAATCGAAAGGTACAATAAAATTATTTGTTCAGAGTTCCTTGCGTTTCTACAAACACGTTTTTTCTCACCTATGTTTCCAATTCATTTCCAGTCAGTAATCAAAAGTTCTTTCTATGATAAATTTGCCTTCCAAAAGTGCCCTTTGATCTAAAACTGCAGCCAGCACATGTTTCACACAACATCTTACGAAAGCCTCTTCAAATTCTAAAACCGGGATAAACATCCAGTGACCATGTCTTCTCAATCACTCCTTAAATAGTGTTCAATTCTTTGATTACCATACTGTTGGAGGATGGCCCTCTACTTAGTGTGCAAAGCTAGGTACACTGTGCAAGGGATCCAGGCAACCACACATTGGTGTACAGGGGTAAAAACTAGATCGCCTAATCCTCTAATTTTTAAGGTAGGTTGGTCGAGCAGTTTGGCCAATCTTGGAGAAGTGCAAAGCATTTGTTGTACTCACAGTATCAATCATGCAACTCACACATTCGAAGGAATAACTCGAGACCAATTTATAAAAATACTTCAGATTTTTATATAATTTTTGACCCAAAGAGTATCAAAATTGGTTTAGAACTTTATGAGATGTGTGTTTGTGCGTAATTATGCACCATAGGAATCAATGGAAAGTCACTTTTAAAAATACATATAAAATCACACAGTTGCTTTACCAAGTTCTTCTTTTGCAGGTCGTCAGTGGGCACACTGTGCCAGCTGGAGAGGTTCGGTGGGGTGAGGCTACCAGTTCTGACTGGAGCAGCGGCGAATAGTCTCTGGAGCTGGTGCAGGGCCACTGCGGGGGACCACTTGGAAAAGGTCTGTGCAGGTAAGTTTAGAGATGGTTTGTTGGGGTTCCCTTGGAGTGTCGAGGTCGCAAGGATTGAGGGACCCTTAGAACACAGCAGGTTTTTCGTCACAGGGCACATGGTGGCCGGGTGCAAAGCGGATAGGTGAGCCAGGAGCTGTGCGCAAGGATGCCCTTTGGATCTGGAGGTAAGTCACTTTAAGGGTTGTTTGCAAAACAACGGGGGCACTCTGGTGGGATGTTTGGGCTGTTCCTGAAGTCCCTCAACTGGGACTTCCTCCTGGTCCTTTTTTCAGCCTCTGGTGGACTGGTTTCCGACTCAGCTGACCAGTACCCAGGGTAATAGTACGGTTTGACCACTGGAGGGCGCAGTGCCACCAAACTTGGCACACTTGCAGGGTTTGTCCTTGCGGGCATTGGTGTGTCGTCAGGTCCAGCTGCAATTTCCCGTTTGGGAATTAGTGACCGGTCAGTGAAGTGATCCTCAATGGGTTGCTGGTTTCTTCTCTGTTGCAGAGTGGTACCTCCACTCTGGAGGGAGTTCTTGGCCGATTGGCAAAGCCTGGAGGTCCTCTGGGGTTCTACAGGTTAGTCCAGTTGTCCAGCAGCTCCGCAGCAGGCAGAGTTTGGCACCTTTTCTTTGTGCTGCAGGTCCACAGTTTTCGGGCCTTGGATCTTCTTGGGGCTGGTCTTCTTTGTATCCTTCGAATCTGATTACCTGGTCTAGGAGTTCCAACTAAATACTGAATATAGTTGGTGTTTTAGGGGGAACCTGGTAGTGTCCAATGGGACACTTACCTTTGGGTTGCTACACCCACTTCAGTGACCACTTCCTGTTGAAAGGATCAATTCCCTATGCCTGATTGGCTATTTTCCTTCCATCTAAGATGGAGGAAAATGAAATGGAGGGTGCACCTCGAAGGCAACACCTTAGGGTGGTGCATGCTAGGTGTGGCCGCCACTCCTACCTTTGTGTAGTTTCCCACCTTTGCTTCTGCCAAAATTGAGGGTTTGCAAAGGGGTTGACCATTTGCTGCTAGCAGCAGGCCTGGGGGTCGAGTTTCAAAGGCGATAAGCCCTTTCAAGCTCATCACTAGGGCAGAGCACATTCCTGAGGGCAGAAGGTGTTAGCACCTCCACCCAGAAAGGGCATTGTTCTACAAACCAGAGAGACAGGGCTGTCCCCCCAAGGTTTGTAGATTGGGTGTCTAGCGGTAGAAAGCTTGATTGAACCAGTCAGCAACCATGCCAGGGTAGTTATCTTTTGCAGGAGGCACCTCCAAGGTGACCCCTGGGTACTTTTAGGGATGTATCCAATACTGGTACCAGTTTGGATTAATCATTCTGAGCTGTTTGATACCAAACAACCCAAGGTTCAGAGTGACCACTGTGTAGCTGGGAAACGTGTGTTGACCAGTGCCCAGCACATGTATTAAAATAGCTGCTCTGTTCACTCACTCTGTCCCAGATTTGGGAAGGACACAGTGGGGGCATATTGCTCAGGCAGGTATGCCCTCACATATGATATCATGCACCCTGCCTGAGGGCTGCAAGGCCTGACAGAGGAGTGTCTTACCCATAGCATATGTAGTGTATGGTGGACCAGGCACACAGGCAGTGTGCTATGTTGTGTTTGTGTTTTAGGTTTGCACTGCTGGAGGCATCTGGATGCATGGCCTAGAGGGTGGCACAATAAGTGCTGGTGCCCTCGGGGGCTTACCCATAGTACCCTATGCCCTGGGTACCAAAGTACCCTTTTACTATGGTCTTATAGTGGTAGCTAAAGGTGTATCCAATTGTGCCAATGCACCACAACTGTTTTAGGGAAAGAGCTCTGGCCCAGGGAGCCTAATTAGCAGGGACCCTGGGCACTACAATTTCTAGGCTACATCATACATCCGGCTAAAAGTGGGTGCTAACCATGTAAAAAAGAGGCCTTTTCTCACACTAAACCCCTACCCCACCACCACCAAATGAAAGAGGATGAGACTACCCTTTCCCTAGTGAATCAGCATTTAAGTAGAAGATCTTGGAAAGGCATCTGCATTGAGAGTCCCAGGTCTGTGTTCCACTTGAAAGTCCATTCCCTGTAGAGAGATCGACCACCTAAGCAGTTTGGGGTTTTCACCCTTCATCTGGTGTAGCCATCTGAGAGGCCTATGGTCAGTCTGAACTATGAAGTGAGAGCCAAACAGGTATGGCCTCAGCTTCTTCAGGGCCCAAACCACAGCTTAGGCTTCCCTCTCTATGGCACTCCAATTTTGTTCCCTAGGGACTGGTTTCTTGCTTATAAACGCAACTGGCTGGTCATGTCCATCAACATATTTTTCTGGGAAAGGACCGCTCCTATCCCCATTTCAGAAGCATCTGTTTGGACTATGAATTGCCTGGAATAGTCTGGTGCTTGTAGGACTGGAGCAGAGTATATAGCTTCCTTCAGAGTGTCAAAGGCCTTTTGGCAACTCACTGTCCAGTTAACCTTTTTGGGCATTTTCTTGGAGGTTACTTCTGTGAGGGGGGCAGCTATAGTGCCATAATCCTTCACAAATCTCCTATAGTACCTAGTCAAGCCAAGCAATGCCCTGACTTGTGTCTGGGTTGTGGAAGCTTCCCAAGCCAGAATAGTCTGACTCTTGGGTTGGAGGGGTTGTACTTGTCCTCCATCAACCAGGTGACCCAAATAAACAACTTTTCCCTGCCCTATCTGGCACTTACTGGCCTTGATAGTGAGGCCTGCCTTCTGCAAAGCCTCAAGGACCTTCCCTAGGTGGATCAGGCGATCCTGCCAGGTGGAACTGTAGACCACTATAATCATCCAGATAAGCTGCACTAAATGTTTCCAGTCTACCAACGGCTTGGTTCACCAACCTCTAGAAGGTGGCAGGTGCATTCTTCAGTCCAAAGGACATAACAGTGAACTGATAATGCCCACTAGGAGTAAAAAATGCTGACCTCTTTTGCTCCTGGGGTCAGTCCAATCTGCCAGTACAGAGATGTTAAATCAAAAGTACTCCGATATTTCGCTGCCCATAGTCTGTCTTTGAGCTAATCGGCTCTTGGAATTGGGCGTGCATCAGTTTTTGTCAAGAGTTGAGGCCCCTGCAGTCCACACACCTCCTTGTAGGAGTCTGGCCTGACTTATAGTGGGTACCTAGTGGTACTTACACATTGTGCCAGGTTCAGTTATCCCTTATTAGTAGATTATAGTTGTTCTAGCAGCTTAGGCTGATAGAGGTAGCTATAGCAGAGCAGCTTAGGCTGAACTAGGAGACATGCAAAGCTCTTACTATACCACTTATATCACTTAGCACTAGAGGATAAGAAACCCCCATACTCAGAGTTACTAAAAATAAAGGTACTTTATTTTAGTGACAATAGGCCAAAAGTATCTCAGAGGATATACTCCCTTAGGAGGTAAGTAAAATACATAAAATATACACACAGACCAAAATCAGGTAATTAAACAGTTAGACAAGTAGTGCAAACACTGTAGAACACATTAGAATGCAATAGGAGACAATAGGCCTAGGGGCAACACAAACCATATACTTCAAAAGTGGAATGTGAACCACGAATGGACCCCAGGCCTAGTGTAGTGTGTAGAGGGTTGCTGGGAGTGTAAAAACACTAAGGGTGTCCAAGATACCCCACCCCAAGACCCTGAAAAGTAGGAGTAAAGTTACCCTACTACCCCAGAAAGACAGTAAAGTCGAGATAGGGGATTCTGCAAAGACAACAACTGACCGCAAAGCACTGAAGACGGATTCTGGACCTGAGGACCTGCAAAGGAAGGGGACCAAGTCCAAGAGTCACGCAAGTGTCCTGGGGGGCAGGAGCCCACTAAACCCCGGATAAAGGTGCAAAAGGGCTGCCTCCGGGTGGAAGAAGCCAAAGATTCTGCAACAACGGAAGGAGCCAGGAACTTCTCCTTTGGTCAGAAGATGTCCCACTACATGCTGGAGGATGCAGAGTTGTTTCCACGCAGAAAGACCGCAAACAAGCCTTGCTAGCTGCAAGAGTCGCAGTTAAAGGTTTTGGGTGCTGTCAGGGCCTAGGAAGGACCAGGAGGTCGCCCCTTGGAGGAGGAGACAGAGGGGTTGCTCAGCAACACAGAGAGCCCATGCAGAAGCAGGCAGCACCTGCAGCAGCACCTGAACAGGCGTTCAGAAGATCTGAGCACAACGGTCGACTCAGCACAACAAAAGGGAGTCCCACGAAGTCGGAGTCCAACTCAGCGAGTTGGGCAGAGCAGGACAGAGTGCTGGGGACCTGGGCTAGGCTGTGCACGAAGGACGTCTTGCAAAAGTGCACTGAAGCCCGAGCAGCTGCAGTTCACGCAGTACACAGGATTACTGTCTGGCGTGGGGAGGCAAGGACTTACCTCCACCAAATTTGGACAGAAGGGCCACTGGACTGTCGGGGACACTTGGATCCAGCTCCTGTGTTCCAGGGACCACACTCGTCAAGATGAGAGGGGACCCAGAGGACCAGTGATGCAGAACTTTGGTGCCTGTGTTGGAAGGGGGAAGATTCCGTCGACCCATGGAGATTTCTTCTTGGCTTCCAGTGCAGGGTGAAGGCAGACATTCCTCAGAGCATGCACCACCAGGAAACAGTCGAGAAAGCCTGCAGGATGAGGCGCTACAATGTTGCTGGTAGTCTTCGTGCTACTTTGTTGCGGTTTTGCAGGCGTCCTGGAGCAGTCAGCGGTCGATCCTTGGCAGAAGTCGAAGAGAGAAGTGCAGAGGAACTCTGGTGAGCTCTTGCATTCGTTATCTGAAGAGAAACCCACAGGATAGACCCTCAGAGGAGGATTAGCTACAGAGAAAGGTAAACACCTATCAGGAGGGGTCTCTGACGTCACCTTCTGGCACTGGCCACTCAGAGGTGTCCATTGTGCCCCCACACATCTGCATCCAAGATGGCAGAGGTCTGGGACACACTGGAGGAGCTCTGGGCTCCCCTTGGGAGGTGCTGGTCAGGGGAGTGGTCACTCCCTTTTCCTTTGTCCAGTTTCGAGCCAGAGCAGGGCTGGGGGGGATCCCTGAACTGGTGTAGACTGGCTTATGCAAGGAGGGCACCATCTGTGCCCTTCAAAGCATTTCCAGAGGACAGGAGAGGCTACTCCTCTCAGGCCCTTAACACCTATTTCCAAAGGGAAATCCTTTGTTCTGCCTTCCTAATTTTTACCCCTGTCAACCAATGTGTGGTTGCCTGGACTCCCTGCACAGTATGCCTAGCTTTGCACACTACATAGAGGGCCAGACTCCTACATTTGGTGTGGCAGCGGTGGGATAAAGACTATGCATTTGTTGAAACCACTTTGTCAATTTTCTGAGCACATGGATAACTCTCCAAATTGCCTACGAGTAATTATTTTAGATTTTTTAATTGACTAAACAATTGTTTGCAATTAAAAAAAAAAAAAAAAAAAACTGTTAGGGCCCTGGTTAGGTCCCTACAACCTTAGCAAAAAGTTTTTTAAAGTCCTTACTTTAGTTGGCCTACCCAAAAAGGGGATTCTACATTTCTAAAAAGGTCCCAACTTTAGTAAAGTAAAAATGACAGATGCAGAGACCAAGATGCAGGAGCTCGACCTGGAACCTTATGAGGCATATAGCTATGACCAATTAAGGAGACTCTGCAGGCTGTGCCAAATTCGTACTGGAAAAAGCCCCAATGCAGAGAAACTTAAGTTTCTGGTGGCCCGGTGTGAAAAAGAGAATCCCCTAGATGATGGAGAAGATGATGCATCTGTGGTGGGTGAAGAAGTTCCTGTGAATAATGGGGATGAGGGTGGTTCCTCTTCTACCAGAAGCTCTAGAGCACCCACAGGAACAGACATGGACATTGCCAGGCTGACCAAGAGACTGGCCTTAGAGCAGAGGTCTTCAAACTGGGGGCCTTAAGTGATCCCAGGGGAGCGCCAAAATCTGGCCAAAAGAAATATTATACAGATAACTTGCCTTTGTTTTAAGCAGAAGCATGTTATTGCAGTTTTAAAAAGGTAACAGTACTTAACTGCAATGTTTAAATAGGTTTCGACATATTTAAACATTGCCATCTTTCTAAAATAATTGTGAAAAATTCTGAGGGGGGGCCCAATTAATTTTATTTTTCAACTGGGGGGGCGCTGCATTAAAATGTTTGAAGACCACTGCCTTAGAGAGTCAGCTCTTGGAAACAGAGAAAAGAGCTGGGCTTAGAACCCATCTCTGGTGGCAGCATACAAGTGTTGAGGGAGAAATCTTTCAAGATTAAACTCCCACAAGGAGTTGCCCCTCCCTTCACGGAAGGGGATGATGTAGTCAAATGGTTTTCTGTCTTTGAAAGAGCCTGTGTTGGGTGGGAAATCGAGAAAAGGCATTGGAGCACACTGATGTGGGAGTTACTCTCAGGAAAGTGCAGGGATTGGCTCCTCGAATGACACAAATTCTAAATCCTATGACCTCATGAAGGGTACTCTGATTGAGGGCTTTGTATTTACAACTGAAGAGTACAGAATAAAGTTCAGGGAGGCTCGAAAAAACCCAGAGCCAAACCAGGGTGGACTATTCAGTAAAAATGCTGTGTGGTTGGTTAGCTGGGAACAAGGTACAAGATTACGATGGGCTGTATAACCTGTTCATAACCTGCTCATGAAAGAGCATCTGCTGAGTAACTGTTTCAATGATACGCTGCATCAACATCTGATAGACCTGGGTCAATTTTCCCCTGAAGAATTGGGGAGGAAGGCAGACCACTGGGTCAAAACAAGGGTGACCAAAACTGCCACTGGTAGGGGAGACCGAAAGAAAAAAGCCAGGAGAAGTGATTGTGTCCTCATACATCCCTGTGGAGTGCCTGCTTGGAAATCAAATGTATTAAGATGGCTGCTCTGTTCACTCACTATGTCCCAGGTTTGGCAAGGACACAGTGGGGGCTTATTGCTCCTACAGCTATGCCCACACATATGATATGGTGCACCCTTCCACAGGGCTGCATGGCCTGCCAGAGGGGTGTCTTACCCATAGTATATGTGGTGTATGGTGGACAGGGCACACAGGCAGTGTGGTATGTGGTGCTTGTGTTGTAGGATTGCACCAGTACACCCAGCCTGCAATGGCAGTGTTGAGGGCATCTGGATGAATGGCCGTAGAGGGGTTGCACTATCAGTGTTGTTGCCCTCAGGGGCCTACCCATAGTACTCCGTGCCCTGGGTACCTAAGTACCCTTTTACTAGGGACATATAGAGGTACGTAAAGGTGACTACAATTGTGCCAGTGCATCACAACAGTTTTAGGGAAAGAGCTCTGGCCTAGGGAACCTGATTAGCAGGGACCCTGGGCACTACAATTTCTAGGTTACATCATACATCAGGCAAAAAGTGGGCGCTAACCATGTCAAAAAGAGGCCTTTTCTCTCACATACCAAATAATTCTGCCAAGATATCTTTTCCAATATGGTATTACGTGCCTTTGTTAGTTGTGAACCTCACTCTAATCACATCCCATTATTGTGTCTCAACCAATACTCGTCATAGACCGTCCAGAGTCACAATTGCGTCATGCGGTGTGCTCGAGCTCTCATTCACCTTCATGTGTTTTTGAAAGCCATAAACATCATTATAGAAGAGATATCCAGCTCTGAGATCATGCAGTGCACGTTGACTGTCACAGCCTTGCTAGGCATGACTGCTACTCATAAAATGATTAATGCTGCAGTAGTTTTTATTTTTATTCTATAACCTTCCCTGTATGTGTTGTGTGACGATAGGGCAGTTCTTTTCACTTTGCGGTTTAGCATCCATGAGTGTGCCCCAACCGTGAACGATATTCGGCTTTTTTTAACAGAGCAGGACATCAGCACCTTTATGCACAGTTTCAGATCTCTCTAAAGCAGATGCAAGACCAACAAGCTTCTTCGTTATAATCTTGTTATAATACACTGTAGTCACAAGGTCAGAAAAATAATTGTGATGTCTTGGAAATACTGAAAGATTGGTAGATCATTTACAGATGGGAAAGCCCCTTCTGATGGACTGTTGCATGTTATTCTTTCCAATAAGACATCCACATTTGCAAGGGAATCTGAATGTTCTCTGCCCCCTCCTTTGAGACATTGTCTTCCTGTGCTTTGGTGTATTAGAAGTTACCATTCACTAGAGGCCATAACTTCTGAATGGAGAGTTCATAAATTCCATGTCTCGAGTTGTATTGTTCACCACACGACTAAAGTGGTTCTCTACCTACCATACTCTTTGAGGAAAAATAATTATTTGCAAGAGTCTGAGCCCAGCACTAGATGAGAGGAGAGTGCACAGGATGTGAGCGTAGAACACTACAAACTGTAAACCGAGCGTTACAGGTAAGTAACAGTTACATAATTTATTCTATTTTCATATTGGTCAGAATGTCACATGAAAAAGATTCACATAGAAATACCCAAATACTACATTTGTTTCAGTTTTCCTTTGGACGTGTTCATGAGACTTCATTGAGTATATTACTGAATACAACTTTCATCCTACGCTGTTTATTACCTTCTGTTGAAATGCTCCTTGCAGACTTGCTAGCTTCCGTTGCATACCTGATAGGTTGTTGCATTTTTCACTGCTTTGAGGCACAAGTTTTATCTTTCCCAGAGGATGATGGTGTTCACTCCTTTGAAATAACGGCAGTATTTAAATATTTGCGGCATCCTAAAGGATTTCCCAACCAAGGAGAACTGGAGTTCCTCATTTTTCTTTGGATGTTTGGATGTCAGTTTTGGACAGAAACTCAATTGGATTAGCATACCCTTTGTTGGCTTGTTGTGCTTTGTTGTCACTGTCCCTTGGTGGCTTTTTCTTGGTGATCTGCGTCCAGCAGTATTGGAGAGGGAATGACGTTGGCTGGAAGAGAATGTTCTTGCCTGTAACTCTAGTCTATCTCTGGTTAACAATGTGTACAATTGGCTGCACTTTGGTTAAAGTATGAGTGCCTATGTGTAGGAAACAATGAGTGAGAGATCTAAGGTAAATTTGCTGGGGGGATGTTGAGTATGTGCAGTTCCCTGGGCTCAGAGGTGTAAAAGCATTTTGTGTCCCTGCTTGAATGCAGTTGTGTTCCCACTACTTCATAATATAAAAGATATGCAGTAGAGAAGGAGTTACTTATAAGCAATCTTTTTATACTACACATCTTTGACAGAGGCTGCTAGTGGTGTTGAAATATTATTGCAAAGTTGAACCCTATTTCTCAGAGCTGCATATTTGATACAAAAAGAAGCCCTTGTTATTTGCTAATATTATTCGTTGCCCTTGTCTTGCTAGGTCCATTCCATGTACCGCCGCACAGGAGCCAGTTTCCAGCAAGCTCAGGCCGAGTTCTCCCAAGGTGTTTTCTCCAACAGATCCGTCCAAAATGCAGCAGCTGGAGCTGCCTCTTCCGCAGCAAGAAATGCCTTCCAGCCTAACTAATTCCTTCTATCCTTGTCATATTCCCCAATCGGTGCCCCCCCTGGTTTAAATGAAGATGCACTTTCTATGGCTACGAAGTGAACAAGGACCTAACCCCTTTGGTTTCATCTCGATATACCTGCATCGTTGAGGACATTACCCTGCCTACCAGCAAAATGGAAGCTAACCCAAAAGACCTTGATTTACACAGAAACACATATCTATCTATATACAGGGCGAGAGGGTAAATGCGTCCTTACTCGCTCATCTAACCTCCCCCAAGTTGGAGAAGCAGGATTCTGAATCACAAACTGCTTTCTATGTCTGTTTTGGGCTTTCCATGATTTTATATTTTTCTGTATATTAACACGTTAATATTTTGTTTTCTCTCTTGTGGTTATTTTGTTTTTGGATAGAATTAATTCTAATGTACCGACCTAAAAAATTAAGAGTTGGACATATGATTGCTTTGTTTGGTACTATGCTGCGGTGCATTCGCAGCCCCTCATTCCTTTGGGGCACTGATTACCCATTGTCTTGGGTCGATAGCTTTTTTGCGTAGTTTCCTCTATAAAGTTATTTAGACACATGCTTTCATCAATGGGATGTTGCTGCAAGTATGCTTGCCAACAAACCTGCCTAATGGATTATCAGCTCCATGCTCCTCACTGGGAGGAACCTTCAAAGTACCATGGGCAAAGCTCAAACCTTTCAGAGTCCACTGTGGTTCACTACCACATTTAGTTTATTCCTCCAGACACCTGCATCTTGATTGCAGAAGGACATAAGTCAAGATGATCGGGAGGGAGTAGCCATCCTCCGATATAAAACCTGCACTTGCCTCACCCACATTCCTTTTTAGCCCGAGAAGAAGATCATATCAGTCCTAGAATGTGCAACCTTCTGACTGCTCCCTGGGAGGGTTGACAAGACGATGGCCACTCTAGCCAGGAAGGGGTGTTCCTGTCTTTGCCTCACCTTAGTAATGGTGCAATGGAACCATGTGTTCCGTTGGAACTGCCTATGTTCCTTACCTGGAAAGGTGGGGCTATGTGGCCATTTGTTCCAGAATTTAGGGAGCCGCATGTTAGCATCCTAACTAGAGCAGAAAGGTTTGAACTCTGAGTGGTCACTGTAACTTATAGAGTTGGCTGTGATACCCTTGCCCAAACCTGCTTGGGGAGATTGTGGTCGACCTCTCTATAGCTTGTGGGATGTGTTTGGTGAGTCTCATCAGTAGTAGGAGGCCTTGCTGTAATCACCCAAGACAGAACTGGTAAGGCTTATGTGGTTTTAGTCACAAGAACTACAGTAACTGTGTATATTTGCACTGGCAAAGAATGAAACATTTACCTTTAATTGTTTGGTACTAACGCTGCAAGTGGGCATGAGATTTTCTGTTGTGACCTAAGGGGTAGGTGGCCATAAAGGTCAGCAGAAGTAGAGATGGGACAGTGTGGAGGCAATGCTCTTTCAACTCGCTCTTCCAACTCTTTGCTGATCACCAGACCAGCTTATATATGTTTGCTCTATTACAGATATATCTGCTTACAAACGCAGAAATCATTTTAAAAACAACATGTTTTATTTGGAGCAGTAGCAACAATCCTGATTTCTTTTGATTGTATTCCCTTTGGGGTCTGTCTTCCTAGCTTTGAGCTATGAAACTCTCCTGCAGTATTCTTTCTTTCAACAATGTTGTTCTCCTTCGGCCTATTAAGAGTGTGCTTCAGGTTTGCTTGGCACTGATGTGATGCCATTGATGAAAGTTGCTTTCTAAACAGTGTGGCTCAGAAATCTGTGTGCCAAGTACCAACCCTATTTATTGTCTAGCCAGTATGTCCAAAATAAGTTTGTCTAGCCGACCTTGCGTTTCTAACATGTGCAGCCTGGGAGGCCCCAGTGAAAGGACGTTTGGGTGGGTTGTATGCGCTCATGGGGGAGGGGGGGGGGTTGTTTAAAACAATGACATATCTCACAGGCCCTGCACAACACCTCTCTACTATGTGGAAAATATTCACAGAAAATAGAGAGGGTGGAGAAGGCACCTTCTTTGAAATCATTGACATGGCTTTTTTGACAGGGGACTGCACTGAATGAAACTCTCCATGAACTGTGGGGAACAGCAGTTGGATCTGAACCCTTGAAAGTGGATGTCTGCATTGACAAACTGGGCTGTACTGGAGCATAATACTTTTTGGCAGAAAAGTGCAGTTAAGCCTCTGGAAGCCTATTTTTGAAGTACATGTGTACCGGGGTCTGACAAATCTTGTATTTCTGCAAGAACTTATCTTTGCTGATGCTGAGCATGTAGGATCCCAAAGTAAAATAAAAATGAGGTTTCTATCTTAAAAACAAATTTTCCAAGTGGATACTTCGACAAACGGGCCAGTATGACCTATATATTTCTGCCTGTGCTGCACAGTTCCTTTGAAAGAATTCTAATTTGTATAATTTCATTGCATCACTGTCAGTCCTATTGTGTGCAGCAGAGTATATAGATGTTTATATCCATTTCCCTTTGTTCGATGTCTCCAAATTACAAGAATTTAACTGAAAATTCAATGTTTGGGTCATCCAGATACCATGCATGCACAAATCTGTTTCATGCTCCATATGTGGTGCATGGTTGCTGCCCCTTTTCATTCTGACTTTCCTCTGAACTCCATATTAGACTCTGCTTAGACATTCCACACAGCCTGCACTAAAGCACATTATTTGCTGGTTTACGTTGCAGTGGACTGTCTTTGGTGCGTGGGAATCTGGATGTGTGTTAGTTTGTTTTGGTGCATGCATGTCCAGTGCAGGATGGGCATGGGCATGGATAGCCAGATTTTCAGCAGAATTATGGATTCTATAAATACATTTAAATTCACTGTCTCTAAATCTAATCTTGTATGCATATCCTGAAAATCTGGCTTGACTTGCAGACCTGAGCACCCTTATTTTGGGAGCTTCAAGTGTATAGCTAGAAAGTGTCATGCAAAACTTTCAGCCAGTTCTGGTGTTTACAAAGCATTATATTGCAGCCTGCAATTTACACTTTTGTGTCAGCTGAGGAAACCCCACCTGCAACGTGGTTTTGGATAAAACACCTAGCTTGGCTGTGACAACTAGGCAGGTACCTGCTGATACAACGACTAGTAAAAGACTGTGGAAAATGTGCTGTTTCTCTTGACATGTTTCAGTTGAGTTAAAGCAGGGTAGAAGGGTGGTAGACATTGTGATTGATTTGTTTCTGCAACCATTGGCGCTCTCAGATGCTTTGTGTATTGAAATGGCCGGGAGAGGCTTGTTTAAGAAAAACAAGGTGTGTGAGAGGTAGTGTCATTTCCTTTCCTTTCCTTTCCTTTCCTTTCCTTTCCTTTCAGAAAGCCATTAAAATGTAATTATCAGGATTTCCTCATTGTATTTTAATTTTGCCAGGCTACCTTGTCTATTAATCTTTTATTGTCTTGTCTCTTTTTCACCAGGCGTACCAGTGTCTGGAAAGCATTTCCATTGCAAAATTCCTGTCACTTTGTTCTCCTTGTCACCAGGCCTAGCAGCATTGTTTACTTCCCCCTATGCTATGTTATTTCTTGCCCCATTTGAACTATCAAAACCCCTGATGTGTGCTCAAGGCTTCCCATTCGCAGCACTGCAAACCGCATGCATCAATAATAATGTGTCCCTTGTTTGCTAATTGAAATGTGTTGCTTGGAGTTACTTCTTAAATTACAGTCAGTGTCGTTCTTCGTTTGATGTAAACTCCTAAAAGACTGCATGGACTGTCATTAATGTAGAACAAGAACATGGACACAAAACAAGGATTGTTCAAGCAAAAGAGGGGTAGTTGATGATAATCCGGTGATTCCCATCTCTCTATTTTTCAGCCTTAAATCATCTCTTTACTCGCTCCCCAGTATATCTTCCTGAATTTTGAAAGGGTTCTCTTGCCCTCCCTGTCCTGCCCTGCCCCCTCCCCATCGCCACCTGTACTGAAATAGCCTCTCGTTCTTACTTTCACAATATCTTACTTTTAGCACACTCCGTAAGTCTGTCTTTACCACATGCTTCATCTTCTGCAGCCAAATCACTTTGTTTCGAGTGGCTGTAATGGAAGTGTGCAGTGTATGTGTGTTAACTGAATCCCACCTTTGCACTTAGCCTAATTAGGCTGTAAGTTCTTCAGTAAAATGTAAAAGTTTTCTACCTTTCTCAGCATTTAGAATGTAAGCAGGTTCCTAAGTGGACGAATATATCAAGGCATGGTATACCGTGCTACCCATCGAGGGCCTTATGACTTATGATGTATTTATTCTGTGACTGGTTGACAGTGTCAACGTTCAGTCTCTGATTCATAGATTGCAAAAGTGGCCATGTTTGTGGCCTACTATTTTGTTTCACTGTAGTGGTTTATACTAAATGGCTTTGAGGAGCATAAATTGTCTACTCTAAACTTCTTTATCATTATCCTTTCACAATTAGTCATTTCAAATCTTTAGTTTGATCTATGACTCCTAGGGTGGGCAGAGTACAAGGAACTTTGAATTTTTTATGTTCCTTACATTAACCTATTTAGCTTTTGTATTGAGTTAGTGATTTTTAAATGGACGTTCTAGTCAATTTTCTTCTTGAAGCAGACATTTCTTCTGTGTGTCCGGTATCCGGCAACGGCGATGGGACCAACTTTTTGTGTGGTCCAACTTTTGAAAAGCTCTACTTGAAATAATTCCTTTAGTGAAAGCACATCATATCCGATTCTTCACAACTCATCCTTTCCTTTTTCCTTCTAATGATGCAACAATGCATATTTGATCCAATAAAGAGAAAAAGTATTCACTCATAATGTATAGTTGTTATTTACAGGGAGCGCATGTGAACCTGAGACAACCTGGAGGGCCTACCACTGTTCCCTAATGCACTCTGTCAACTCGAGACCATAATCGTGGTCTTGGCTACTCAAATTGTAATGTATACTAAACTCTGTAAACACATGATTCACAGTTCTGCAATCACTATTGTGAAATTAATAAAGAATAAGTATTTAGTACTGATTGTTCCAACCACCCCACTGTTTCACTGTCTTACCTGTTTTACAGACTAACAACCTTACAGAAGTAACATATATCCAACACAGCAGTCGTTTTCAGGGTTTGTGAGTGAGACCATTTCAGAGGCCATTTTCCTCAAACAGCATCCAGTTGAAGCATTGCTAAGAGGTTTTGGGCCTCTAAGTGAGCTGCATTAGCCGAGCCACCAATCATCACTATTAAATCCATCAATATTAGTGTAAGTCAGTCGCACTTAATGCTTGGTTGGATCCACAAGCTGTTGACGCCGAGTGCAAACTGTGGCTTCCCTTTGCTACCAGCACAAGAAAGAGTTAGGTTGGCTTTTAGCCAGTATTATTGGAGAGCCCCAAGGCCATGAAATTACTCACCCCCGTAAGTGACATTTATTGTGAATAACTGCCCCAAGTTTCCTTGCGTCTCGGTAAGAGTGTGAGGACCACTGCAGCTCCAGCGGAGTACGTGCTGCAGCAATGAGGCCATAAATACACACACAAAATTACCTTTAACTAGACTTTGAGCTAAACAAGAACCATTGACCCCCTCATCATACCTCATACTGTAAGCTTTTTTGGGAAAAGCATTAATGGTTCTTAGATCAGCTAATAAGGGAGCCCACTAGCTGTCTTATGGAAGCTGCCAAGTGGCATTTTGTAGGAGATTCTGAAGTGTACAGCTAGCATGGGGCAATAGTGTTTAGCTCGGTGCCAGCAGGCACTTTCAGAGCACAGCAAGTTGTGTCCTAGACAAGCTTTTCTTTCCTTGAACAAGGAAGGTGTTCAGTCATTACCAGTGACAGCACTCTTATTCCTGGCTTCCCCCAGCATATCTGAGTTCTCTAGGGTGTGACTATAGTTTGGAATGGAAGATTTAACAATATTTTCTGGGCATCTCCACATCCACCATTTTGAAATGCACCAGACAGGGCTAAAATGATTTAAAAGTGTTGCTTTATGATGTAATTTTCACATCTTTACATGTATAAAATGTATATGTTCTCGCAAGAAACTTTTGTGCTTCGATAATAAAGAGAATCTGTAAAATATGAAGTAGTGGTTTTACATGCGTTTATCTTAGTGTGGACCCTCTTTAAATCTAGCTATCCAGAGGTAAGTGTAGATGTGCACCAGACAGCTGTGCTGAAGTACCTCTATACCGACTCGTAGTGCAGGAACTGCAGACTGTTCTTTACCTGCTCTGCCAATCCACCTTCAACCTGCACGGCGCAGCTATCTGGAATGGACAGACTAGTGAGCAAATACAGTGTTTGGATGACTAAATATCAGCGACCTGGTGATGCTTGTTCTGTGCCTGCTAGCATCCCATCAGTGTACTCAAGTATTGCATCTTTTATAGATCCACATACTATATTATTTTAATATTTTTACTGGAAGATTGAAGCTGTGAATCTTCCGGGGAAAATAAAAATACAACATGCTGTGCCTTTTAACAAAAGCCCAGCAAGGGGGTTCTATCCCACAGTCAAGTTGGGCTCACTTTTACCCATGCCTTGCTAACCTGCAGCGATACTTCTCTCACTCTCCCTGTGCCAGATTATTTCCGCACTTGCTAGCACATGGGATTAAAAGCTTGCATTGCTTCAGGTTTATGTCTGGGTATTTAAAACCCCAGGCTTATTTCACCAGGTATAGTATATCTCTCCTAAGAGAGTTCAAAAAAGTCTGATGCCCAATGTGGCAAGAGCCACATCTCTGAGGATGACGCCATTAGATCAAGGAAACCAGAGGAAAATTTCCAAGGCAACGTCCAAAACAGTCAACTTATCTAACACTTCCTTGCCCTCAAGCCCCAACATGGTAGAGATGCTGAGCTTTCTAAGTGGGGTAGTCCTTCTATACTCAGACTATCTCTAATATTGCCTCTACTGGAAGTACTGCTCTGGCTGCAGCAATCATTTTTCTGTTCAACCAACACCATGGCCACAGTGTGCTCCTTGATGTCGTCTCTGGCACTTTGAGGATCCTAGCTGCCATTCTCCACAGTGTCAAAATTATCCATGCCAGCCATGATGTCTGCGCCTTTGATGGTGGTGCTGGTCCCTTCTTCGACCTCTGCTCCGTTGTCGAAGCACTGTGAGTCACATCGGCCTATGTGGTGTTCTCCACAGGTGTGGGTAACTGAAAAAACTGTGCCAGAAGTGCGAATGCTACTGAGTGTTGTATGCGAGGGGAGGAGGCTGAGAAGGCTAGAACTGGCCAAACTGAAGGAGAACTCCAGAGACCTCCATCACAAGGGGAACAGCCTCAGTTTCCAGAGGAGCTGGGGCTGTTTGAGGGGAAGTTCAGGTCAGTGAAACAGCTCCTCAAGGAATACAAGAAGAGTTCCCTGGAAGCTCAGGAGTGCAATCAGGATGTGGATTACCCCTTATCGGCAACTGACCCATCTGAGGATTATCCCAACAGTCCAACTCTGAAAGGCTATTCAGGAAATTGACACAGTTCCAGAACTTCACACTCTAGAAGTCCCAACTATCCCTATCCCAGGACAGAGTCCTGGTTTTGCCCTAAGTCTTGTAGGAAACGAATGGTGGAACACCAGGATTTTTGTCTTTTTGAGGGGGGGGGGGTAGGTGTGAAGAGTGTCTGCTGTAGATTACGAGGCGGTCAGGGTCTGTTGGGTCTCATGTTACGGTGTAGGCTCAGGATGTGTGTGATTTTGGAGGACATTCCCTTACAGTGGCCTGAGCTGAGCGTGGAAGGACAAAGTAAGGTGATGGATTGCATATAGGCGGCCTTCGGCTGATAGATCTGACCCCATCTGACTGTAGGCTGAATGGTCAAAGATGGCAGAGGGTTGGCTGTATTAGTGCCCTGTGGCTCGATCCCAAAAACAAGCTTCAAATCTGCATCATGGACCTACGAGGTGGTCCTGATGGTTGTCCCAGGCACAGGTAGAGATTCTGCTGTTCTTGATGGGTATAATTACAGCTGTGTTCCACGAACAGCAGAAAAATGGCACCCACTTACTTACCCTGCCCAAAGTAGCACAAGAAAGCTGGAGCTTGGCTGCAAAACTGATCACTGGCCTGGCAGCAAGAAACGACGATAGGGCAGATTACCTCAGCAGGTTAAACTCTGAGTAGCACGAGTATGAACTAGACCCGACTGTGGTGGATGACCTGTTTGTCCTTTGGGGCAGTCGCAGACTATATTATTTACTACAAAGAGAATAAGCAAATGCTCTGGTTTTACCTCCAGGCTTTAGGAACCAGTGTCCTGAGATGCGTTTTTCATATGAAAGATAATTAATCTAAGTGATTCCTCCGGCCACTCTGCTGCAGAGACTGATGGAAGAGGGTGCCTTGGGAGAAGTGCTATTACTGCATTGCTCTAGTGGCCTAGAACTAGGGATGCCAGAACTTCTCTTCATATTGAGGTGGACTCACTTTCAGCTGTCAGTAACCAGTCACATTCTAAGCAGGAATTTGTGCAGGATTCTACATCATGACTTGACTGTTTCAACTTGGCTTCTGCAATCCTAGAGTTCAGTCACCTGGGGATGTTGCTGGAGAGTGTGGAATTGCTAATAATCTCTAGGGCAAGTTCTTCCAACAGTAAGTACACGCAGAAGTGCAGGGGGTTTACCACATGGCGGTCACCAGATGCTCTGTAAGCCTCATTAACTGTTGCCATACATGCTATATTTATCCAGGTCTTCAACATGCCTCTATTCATGCCCCTGTATCAGCCTGTTCATCCAAGCTGTGACTAAGAACTTCTTTAAAAGCTTATTAAAAATGGACCCACAGTCCGCAAACCAGTGTCAAATCTATTGTTAGTCAAAGACCTTGCAAGCACACTAAGGGGAACATGAACTAGATCTCGTCCAAAAAGGTGGCCTTTACTCTGCCTTCTTCAATGAAAAGCTTCTAGCCAATGTGTTTCGTCTAGCCTCATCGCCTAGAATTCCTCAGGGCTAATATTAAGAATAAATCATTTTAAAATTGCACAATCCCAATGGAATGTTGGATCCAAATTCAATGTATAATTTGCTTCCGAGATTAATGCAGTCCTGGAGGAAACACCTGCAGTAGATTAATTCACTACAATTCAATACAGTTCAAATGTTAGTTCATGCCATCAGGGTCATGTTACCGTATTAAAGATGATTCATGCGGTTAGGTCAAACAAGGGTGTGTCAGGCTTTTATCTTATCCCCATCATGTGTGTGATCAGAATGAGATAAACGCTGGGTGATGCTTTCAAGTCCTGGTAACACTTTGTGGCTCACATCATAGCCTTGTTTGACCTAACTGTGTGAAGCACCAATATATGGCGCTATGACCTGTTGGCACAAACTAATATTTGAATTATTGCATTCATTATTTACAGTTAAGGGGCATTGTAGTTCCAGTAGGTCGTCGAAGGTGGTGTTGGATTTACTCCAGGTCTGAGCTTTATTACATTTACAACTATTTTGGTTTTTTTTTTTTTTTTTTTTGCTGTAGTAACTTTAGAAGTGAAGTTTGTTAATAGCAATGGGCTTACTCTTTTGTGAGTGGATGTTTAGCCATTCCTAAACACCTTCCTTTTTTTTTGTAAATATTCGCCATTCCCTAACCACTTTCCCTATTCTTCATACACTAGGTGCACAAGTACTGAGGTCTCTGCATAGAATAGATAAGAGAGACGGAGACGGGTACAGCTGCACGCCAGTTAGTGAATAGCATTTTGTAGTAAATGAGTAATACTATTGTAGTACTAAAAAATGTAATACAAAATACCGTTTGTGAACAGGGCTCCACGTTTCTAAGCTTTATGGATAATGCCCGCCAATACATTAGAAGGGACCAAACTGATAAACCAACTGTTGACTTCAACAGTACTCTTTGTTCCCATTAGTGTCTTTTCTGTCCGATTCTCTGCCACCGCTGGTCCTTTGTCTGATATTTGTAATTAATTTCCTTCTATGTAGATTGTACGCAGGGTACTTACAGAGCGCAACTTTACTATAAAATAGCTGAGCTCTGTACTCGAAAAAGTGGGGTACAGATCTTCACGTGGGTGGGGCTTCTCTTCAAATGTTGGCCAGTGCGGGAATGTAGAAGCCATTTCTTCCTGCGTATGAGGTGTTCTTTGGACGGGTGGTGTTTTTTCTGGACTAGACTTGTGCTGGCCCGTCCCTCAACACCCATACTACTCACAGGCCACTTTGGAATTAAACTGATTGGTCTTTGGTGCTCTGAAGTGGACAGAAAAGCAACATAGGAGCACTATATGAAACTCGTGAAATAAAGTTCCTTCCTGAAAGGGTGAAGTGATGGCGGTAGTTGGATTTTCTCCGGGATGCTCTTCCAGAGCTTGGCACCAGAGGAGGCTTGCCTTTTGTACTCTTTAATTGTTTTTCGGATTTCAGCCTGTGATGTCAGGGCTCTGGCCCCCGGATATCAGCTTGGAAGAGTTATTAGTTGTAAACTGCCTTAATTACGACTCGACAGATGTTGAAGGTAAGTTGGGTGGGCAGTGGGGCCTAGTGGAGTTCTCAAAATTTGAAAGTGATCTTCTGATACTTAGTCCTTTAAGGCTCTTCGCTGTATGTAGTGTGCTCTTCTGGGGTACCATACGGATGTCTGGGACGCCAATGTTCTGATAGGTGCCTGATTCCAAGTCAGGGAGGGCCAATGTTTGAAAGGCAGAACTGAAGTTGTTTTCTTTGTGATTGTCTTGATGTGTGTATACGTGAGAGATAGTGCTATATGTCTTAGCCAAGTGTGCCTAGAAGGTAAAGTCACTGCCAATATAGAAACTGGGTGATTCAGAGCTGTCTGCACGTTGGTGTGTGACTCTGCCCAGATTTGTAGCCAAAAGACATTCTCATAGTTGCCGGTAGCAGTTGGTGGTGATATGGATGACCTTCAAGTCCAGACTTGGATGGTGGAGAGCAGTCATTCAGACTATTGCTGGTGCCAACGGTGGACTTTCTTTTTAGGTACGGCTGGCTGTTATAAGTCTTTGATCACATCTTCATTCTCTCGTCATCGGCACAAGTACAATTAGTTGTTCCTACAGGATAAGGATACTTGGTGAAAGAACAGGGGGCATAATTTAGACTATGGTGGATGGGTTACACCTCACAAACGTGACAGAAATCCTGTCTGCCGTATTACTAGTGTCGTAGGATACAGCACACTTCTAATATGGTAAAAGGATCACGTCTGAAACACAGTATCCCATCTGCCAAACTTAAAATCAGGCCCTGACCTTGAGGTACAGTACAAGTCACCGGACGTGCTCCAGTCTAGCCGTATTCTTCTGGACAAGCCAGTACATTGATCTCACGTGGCCCACTGCACAATGCTTTCATTAAGCATATTCATATAGTGAGGGCTCCGAGTAACACTTGGTGGTTCAATGCTCTGGAGCGAAACCAAAGGCAATAATAACTGTGGCCAGGAATGCGGAGCCCATTTGCAACCACTGGGTTGATGGGTGTCTCTTTGTGGACAATCTCCTGAACCCACTGGTAGTCATCCTGGAAAGATTTGTTCATGATTTGCTTATACAGGATTATCCTGACTGCCTTCGCCATGATCAACCAATCAATCAATCAATCTGTTGAGCGCGCTACTCACCTGGTAGGGTCTCAAGGCGCTGTTCCTTGTGCATGACCCTTGCGAAGGGTGGGATGCAGGTGACTTGGTAGCATTTGGTAAGATCATGTGGATCAAGATTTCCCTTCAGTAGTAAAAGGGTTAAACTGGTGTTGAGGGTGGTCAAAAAAGTGACCCGAGACATTTGGGTATTTTTACCCTAAAATGCTCATTCAAATACTTTTTTTCAGACTTTCTCTTTATGATACGAGTTATTGGACAAGCACCACTCTTTCAGGTAAAGTTTAGTGTTGTCAGGCATTGGCATTTACGGTGTTTGCTACATTTCTGGTTTAAGACATGATAGAATCCAGGTTTTTGTTCAGCGCTGTAGCTTGTCCAGTGTAAAGGCTTATTCCAGATAATCCCATTTTCTTCTTGCTGCATAGGGAGGAAGCGAAAGGCTCCGACTATTTTGCAAGATGGAAGTGGGTGGAAGCAGCTGCTAACAAGGGATGTGTCTTGTTGGTCTACTTTCGGCTCCTTTGCTTTCTCTACCCATCAGACCTAGAGCCCTGGTCTTTACAGCTTCCCTTCCCCACCTTCATTCACACCATCAGACACCAAACACTAATAACAGTTGCCATACGTGCATCGTAATGGTACGATGTAAGTTCCACGCCAGGTAATGGGTGTGTTGAAAGGGTGACTGTGCCCTGGGGTCTTCTTCTGTCATCCTGGAACCTCTGCTCTAATCGCTCAGTCGACAATCAGCATTCCCTTCCTGATGTAATCCCAGATGATTGGCTCAGGGATACTCCTTTCTCTTGGGAATATTAACCAATGTGTAGGTGTCCATCACACAGTCTGCAATTTCGATTCCCAGCTGCATGCAATGTACGTTTTGACTTAGATAAGTGTATTTCAGCCCAAAAGTTTAGTTTCCATTGACTCGTACCATGCCTACCTCATCCATACCAACTCACTTGTTTAAGCTATTAGATAAATCATGTGTCTATTTCCCAATCACTATTTGTCCTCCTGGGCTAGTGTATTTCTTGTCACTATGTGTGCCAGTGGTCAAATGTATACTTTCTTACATTATGTGTTTCGTGAGCCTATAGGTCACAAAACCAATCACCCACACTCTTTCCCTCTGCTCCTCACACTATAGTTCCTCGTTGTCATCTGAAATATCCCAATACTAAATCAACTTTTTCTCTGAAGAGGGCTGTTACCAACAAGCCTTACCTACTTCCCATGGTAAAGCCAAAGGTTTTATTGTGCTATCAAGATGGAGAGAGTTCCAGCAACTCATGTAAATCCAACTCTTTCTCAGGGGCTGGACATAGAGGACGGTACTTTGCCTCCTTGGTGGAGGCTCTGAAGTACGAGTGACCCTTTCCCGGTTACAGGAAAAGTGCCTGGAGGTAGTAGAAGGAAAAAAAGCCCAATAGCAAAAAACTTCACAAGCGCAGGGTCCCACTTGCACAACATTTCTTGCAAGACTGAAGTTTCTGAACTGGATAAGACGAGGACTGGAACAGGAGCAAGCCCGGTGATTTGTGACGCACTAGTACCATGATCAGTGGCCCTTTATATACTGGTTGAAGAGAGAGGAACCACCTAACATGAAGAGGCTGACTCTAGAACAGGTATCACCTTACAGAAACGGCAGGTCATATTGAAATGGTGTTCATAATTTACAGACATTTTAGGGAGTTTTGTGTTTGATGGTCATCTTAGAATTGCGTTTCTCTACAGGGAAGCTGAAAAGAAGTTTCCTACTTACAGCTGGGCCTTGATGGTCTGGCCCATAACATTCTTATTTGGTATTAAAGAAGAAATATCTGTTTCCACCAGTTACCATGAATGCAAAGTGAGGACAGCACCTACCACCAAATGTAGTGACGTACTTCTTAATCCAAAAGAAAAGGATTCCAAATAACATGGATATGAAAAGGTATAGTGTTTACTTCAGTTTTAATGCAGGGGAAGGAAACTCCAACCACAGCAGCAGTATCCAATCTCTGCCATCCCTCTCAGGAAGTCTGGAACATCCAGTACATTACGAGCTACTGAAACAGTAGAAGAATGGCGGGAGAAGGAACATACCAATATATACACTATAAATGAAGAAACAGGAAATACATTAAGGAAACGGCTATAAGTAAAATAATACACAATGTCACACTTATTCATTTGAAGAGTTTGCTTTTCTCTATGTCTTAAGATGCTTCCATGGGATGTGGCATGAGAGAGGCAGTAGGTGGAACAAACTTCTTTAGGAAATGTGTAGGGCCTATAAACTTGTTCCCACTAATCTGTGGAATTAGTTCATCCTAGCATAGGTTTCCCCATTTTTCCTTTGTAACCAAAATCCTTCAACTCATTGGGCAGTAGCTTGGGTTGGTGCTGTAAGCACACTTCCTACCCCTAGATTGACAAGGCTTTAAGGGTTCACAGGCTTGGATGAAGTCCCATATTGGGACTTCGGAGTTTGGAAACATATCAGCTTGGCAGGGGCAGTTTTGATCAATGCTAATTCTGCTCACAAACAAAAAACATTCCTTTTTCATTACTTCTCTTTCAAGATGGTCAAGAAGTGGCCCGTTTTTTTTTTTTTTTTTTTAACCAACAAAGGATGTTTGACCTGTTCACCTTCATTTTGTAAAGTAATGAACACAGTGCAATTTGTAATTTTATTAATCTTCCATTATTCGTGAGGTTATATTATATGGTTGGTTTGAAGCCTAACATGAGAAATTCCCTTACAGATATGGAGTGAGACGAGGTGTGCGTGGTTGGCTAACCATGGGAATACACTAGGTAGTATGTGCATTAAAAGCAGTCCTTGTGTGAGACTGCTCCAGAGCAAAGCAATCTTCACTGATGAATAATGTTTCTAAAGTAAGGCAATTTTAGACAACTTCTGATTGCGCCCCCACTACTGACGGACTAAACTGCTCTGACAAGAACTTGATGCTTTGTGAATCATGGCCATTATGCTTTGATGATCTCAAAAGAACTTTAAGAATGCACTTTTTACTGTGGATAACCCCGTTGTTAAAAAGACTCTAAAACCCCTTTACATGTTGATTCCAGATCCTGATATGTACTATAAATCAAAATACTGGTCCCGGTGGCCAACAGAAACATTTCAGCAGAATTAATTTTTGAATTTTCCATTTCTGTGTATTGCACTAACTATCATTAAGTGCCTCAACATGATCTAGAAACTGTATAGTCTGCTAGGGACATCTCTTTTACCTTTTGGAAACCTCATCCCCTAAATTATTTACTTGTCCAACAAATTCCCTTTGTTACCCAAATTCTTGGGTTGGTGCTGATGACCCAGACAAAGAAGAAACTGGTGAAATATGCTATATTTATTCGTCCCACCACCCACCCAGAGATCGGAGTTTGACTGGTAGCCAGGCACTCTAGTACACACTTGGCAGCATAAAGACCAAGACAGTCTCCTTGCAGTGAAGTTAATTCCTTGTTGACACAAACGTGGTATCCAAGGCCACAAAATGTGTTGAGAAGCTTTAAAGTGTAAGAGACAAATATGGGCACAGAAACCATAGTATACGGGCTGAGAGATTAGTTCATTTACAAATAATTCACTAGACACATCTTGCGCTATCAAGTTAATTATTGTCCGGTGTCTGACACACAAATATGCCCCTACATGTGGGGAAAGGTTCTTCACTCCTGATACTGTGTACACAATTGGGTGCTCTGGCCCACGTTTATGCTTTTCAGAAATGACACATAGGCCACATTTGCTGTAGTAGTAACTTCCCCAAGCTGTTATTAACATGATTTCTGATGTTGCAATCCCCTGCATACCTAATATTTTTTTTCATAACAAATTTTATTGAGTTTTATCAAAAGTCACACTCAAACAAACATATACATGAACAAAAGATTTGCACAGACGCATTTTCCCATTCCACCCGCCCCCGGCAGCCTATCAAATTACTCACCTTAAAGAACATTATGTAGTGTTGATTCAGATCTCCCCCTTAAGCGGCCATACAATCGAATCTCTTCAAATGTCGAAGTGTTTGCCATAGGGGCCGGTTGCAGAATTATTCCTTTATAGTCTGCCAAATTTTGCTATGTTTCTGAAGGCACCCCCTAGCCAGACACACCGCAACCTCCAGATCCATGCGGTGGTCTTCCACACCGCCAGGAAGGCAGGGGGAGGGGTGTTGGGGGTTGTCAGCCTTCAGCAACATGCAGGAGAGTTATTTTCGGATCTGAAGGTATGGTCCAAGATAGACCTGCTAAGGCAGGAGGTCGACCCATCCCAGAATCTATTTAAGACTGTACTTCCCATAACCATATGTAGGAAAGTGCCCTCTGCCATACAGCAGTGCAGACAGAGTGGAAAGTCTATGACCCCCTATATGTCACAGGTGATCTCTTTGAGTGATATGCCCTATGGAGGTATTCCAGTTGTAGGAGTCTCAGACGGGCTGAAATGACAGCTTGGAAAGTGATCTCAGGGCCTCGCACCAATCGTCGTCATCCAGGGTCTCAAGATCTGTTTCCCAGGCTATGCGAAGTGCAGGCAGTGTGTGTGGGCTGTTCAAGACCAGGGAGTGATATAGTTTGGCTATTTTGTGGTCCCTCAAATACCCCATAAGGAGTTTACATTCAAGAGGGTTAAAATCAATGAGGAACTCAAGGTTGCCAGTGTAGGCAGTAATAGTGTGTCAGATCTGCAGTTAGCAGTGAAATTGACTATGATGTAAACAATATTCCTGCTAAAGGCCTTTGGTGGCGGCGGCGGCGGCGGAGTAGTCTGGGGGCAAGGAAAACCATTTTGAATATGGCCAATCGACCAGACAGCAACAAGTGTAGAAGTGACCAAGTTTGTACCTCCTCCCCCACCCGAACTAGGGCTGCCTCCAAGTTCCAGGACCAGGATAACGCTGCATCTGGCATTACAAGCACCCGCAGATATTTGAAGCCGTCTGTCTGACCACAGGGCTGGAGCCCAATCTAAGGACCCGACGTATCTATTCACAAGGAACGCTATGGACTTCAAGGTGGTTATATACAGACTGGACGTCTTGCCAAATAGTTGCATAGTTTGCAAGAGTCTCGGTCCTGTGACCTCTGGGTCAGTGATGAAAAAAAGATCGTCCATGTACAAAGCTGTTCTGTCAGAGTACTCTAAGCTCCATTCAAACCCCCCATACCTGGGCATCCATCCTGACCCACATGGCCAGGGACTTAGCAACCAGGGTGAGCAATAGCGGCAAAAGAGGACACCTTTGATGCATCCCACGCTGAAGTGGGGATGGATCAGACACATGACCTGTGACTATAATCACCGCCTTAAAATCTGTATACAACATTGGTCAAGAATCTGGGGCCGAAGTGCAGCCTGCCCGCAGGGTGAACAGATAGTCCCAATTGACAGTGTCGAACACTTTGCTGACTTCTGCCAAAAGGATCGCTGCAGGCGATGAGCGAGAGTGAGGGCATTAGACACGCAGCGGATATTGTGCTGAGTGGCTCGGTCTGGCATAAAACTGGCCTGGTCTGATGGACCAGATCTTGTATGTGATGTGCCAATCCATTTTGGCCACCAGTTTGCCTCTGTATTTAGGAGGGAAATGTGGTGGTATGAGGAGTGTTATTCTGGTGGGTGACCTGGCTTAGGGAGAATCATGATCTTGGCGTGTTGCCAATCAGGTGGGAGCAGCACATCTATGCTGGGGGTGTGGGTGATGCCCAGGAGATGTCTCCCACATTTAGGCATGCAGGTCTTAAAGAATTCACACAGTAACCCGTTTGGCCCTGGGGCTTTGCCTGGATGGAGTCCAGCAAGGGCCACCGAGAGCTCCACCTCCGAAATCTCTTCATCTAGTGCAGCCCTCTCAGTATCAGACAGGGTTTTAAGGGGCAATGCTTCCACAAATTTAAGCATCTGCTCACGGGGCAGAGCTTCCCACCTAGCATATACCCCAGCAAAGTAATTGCAACCTCACTGGGGTCAACAATCAGTGACCCCCAAAAGTCACGAAGCAGAGGAAGGGCAACAGGTTGATATACCGCCTGACAACTCTGTGGTGTAGTTTACTAGATTTGTCACCCCATTGGTGTAGGAAGTTGGCTCTGTACATACCCTCTCAAAGTAAGAGATAGTGTGCACAGAGTCCAAGGGTTCCCCTTAGAGGTAAGATAGTGGCAAAATTAGATAATTCCAATGCTCTATTTTGTGGTTATGTGGTCGAGCAGTAGGCTTATCAGAAGGAAGTGTTGAGCATTTGTTGTACACACACAGGCAATAAATGAGGAACACACACTCAAAGACACTACTCCAGGCCGATAGTTTTTATATAGAAAAATATGTTTTCTTAATTTATTTTTAGAACCTCAAGTTCAAGATTTGAAGTAAATACATAAAATGCAAGGTACTCCACACAGGTAAGTTAGGAACTTTAAATTAGAGCAATAACATATACAGTTTTTGTTAAAATGACAATAAGCTATTTTGAAAGTAGAGACTGTGCAAAAATCGACAGTTCCTGGGGGAGGTAAGTATTAGTTAGATTGTGAGGTGAGTAAGACACTTACAAGTCTCAGTTCCTGGGTATAGGCAGCCCACCGTTGGGGGTTCAGGGCAACTCCAAAGTTACCACACCAGCAGCTCAGGGCTGGTCAGGTGCAGAGGTCAAAGAGGTGCCCAAAGCACATAGGCGCCTATGGAGAACAGGGGTGCTCCGGTTCCAGTCTGCCAGCAGGTAAGTACCCGGGTCCTCGGGGGCAGACCAGGGGGGGTTTGTAGAGCACTGGGAGGGACACAAGTAGGCACACAAAACACACCCTCAGCGGCACAGGGGCGGCCGGGTGCAGTGTGCAAAGCAGGTGTTGGGTTTTGTATTGGTTTCAATGGAGGAACCCGGGGGTCACTCTAGCGGTGCAGGCAGGACACAGGGGGGCTTCTCTGGCCAGCCATCACCTGGGCTAGGCAGAGGGTCACCTGGGGGTCCTCTGGATTCTCTCTACAGGTGTCGCTGTGGGGGTTCATGGGGGTCGTCTCGGGCTACTCACAGGGTCGCAGTCGCCGGGGAGTCCCTCCCTTTGGTGTTGGTTCTCTGGATCTCGAGCCGGGGGCGTCGTGCGCAGAATGTGAAGTCTCTCGCTTCCGGCAGGAAGAGTGAGGTCTTCAAAGTTGCAAGTTTGTTGCAGGTTGTTGAGCAGAGCCGCTGCACATGGGAGTTTCTTGGTCCTGGGGGTCAGGGCAGTCCTCTGAGGCTTCAGAGGTTGCTGGTCCCTGTTGAATGTGGCACTGGTTGCAGGTTTTTGAGTCAGGAGACAGGCTGGAAGGGCTGGGGCCAAAGCAGTTGTCGTCTTCCGTTGTCTCTGCAGGCTTGTAGGTCAGCAGTCCTTCTTCTTTAGTTCAGGTTGCAGGAATTTGATTTCCTGGGTTCTGGATTGCCCCTAAATACTAAATTTAGGGGTGTGTTTAGGTCTGGGGGGCAGTAGCCAATGGCTACTGTCCTGGAGGGTGGCTACACCCTCTTTGTGCCTCCTCCTCCCTGAGGGGAGGGGAGCACATTCCTAATCCTTTTGGGGGAATCCTCCAAACTTAAGATGGAGGATTTCTAAAGGCAGGGGTCACCTCAGCTCAGGGCACCTTAGGGGCTGTCCTGACTGGTGGGTGACTCCTCTTTCTTTTTCTCATTATCTCCCCTGGACTTGCCACCAAAGGTGGGGGCTGTGTCCAGGGGACGGGCACCTTCACTAGCTGGAGTGCCCTGGGGCATTATAACATGAAGCCTGAGCCTTTGAGGCTCACTGCTAGGTGTTACAGTTCCTGCAGGGGGGAGGTGTGAAGTAGGAGGAGGCAGACACAGTCACTTACTCTAGCCAAGACTCTCGCAAGTATCCTGTCCACTGATCAACTGGCTCTTTTGCAAAGATGCCGTTCCCTTCTTATATATTTCTGTGACCACAGAAGGCTAGCTGTTCTGACTTTCAGAGGCTCTTCCAAGCTTGAGTTAAATTGAAGGCAGGATCAAGAATGTTCTTCCTCTTCTGTTCTCCTCACAGATGAGTCCTGTTCTGAAATCTCTGGGTGGGTTCCTTTAAAATAGTAATCTTTGGTTAGGGATTGTTGATAAATCCTCAATCTATTGCACTGCAAAACAATTCCAGAAAGTTGTATCTTGTATTGGGGGGAGTACAGGGGTCAAAAGATGGCAGGAACATGTGTGTGCACTATGTGGTGCACGACAGTGCTCCTAGGCACTTCCCTATTACAATGGGAACCTCCTCTTTCCTACTAGCAGGCAACTTATTTTTGCTCTAATGCACCTCCTGTGGTGCTAGGAGGCAGTCTGGTTATAGTGAAGACCAGCTTCAAAAACAAGCTCTCACTGAGCCCTATTTACTATAACCATTTTTATATACTTGTGGGTGTTCCTGCAGTTACTTTCATCTATCTTTCTGCCAGAGCTCTCCCAGCAGTTAATCTGTTTCCAAAGGTCCTTTGTTCTTTGATGGGAGCCACTTTACACATTTCAGTAGAGCTGGGTAAATCTAATTATTGCCACTGTGGGGGCTTCTCTGCAGAAACGGTTTGTGAGCTGGCCAGGCTTCAGGCACAAATTAACAATTTTTATTGAAATCATCTTTGGGACATACTTTGCAAAATTCTATGTTTACTAAGGATTTGATTTTTGATAAATATGACACTGTCATGGAGATGCCTTATCTAGGTCTTTCTTAAGCCAACTTACGAAAATGTTTTTTTATGTAAACAAAAACAAAAAAAAACTTAAAACAGACTTGTCTGATTCATTCCTGTTACTGCGGATATTACCTCTGTGTATCACTTTTCCACATTATGCACCAAGGCCTTGTTTGGCTTGAAGGCTCTTTGTATGTAAATTCGTTAATAGAAACAGTAGACTTTTAAACATGTCAAAAATATTTCCTTTAATTTGTGTTATTATAGGACCTCCTTACAGCAGCTCAAGTTCACGAGACAGCCACTCATATGAATGATTTCAAACCACACTGCATTACACATGTAACATCTGACTTTTATGATGCTCTCGTCCTTGCACTGCTTGTGTTGATGGAGGTACTTGACAATAGGAACCTACGAGGGAAAGAAGGATTTTAAAAAGGAGAATCTTCTACATGCACTGAAAAACACTACCCCACAGAGGAACTGATTTATACAAGTTTTGAGAACATTGAAAATACAACCATAATTCACGACAAATGGAATCTAAAAACAGGAAATCCTCTTCATAATTTTTTGAAACGCGGTAGGAAGAAAACAAAGTTCTAACTCTCTACTGCATGCTTTGGACAACTTGTCAGAAGAAAAGTGAAAGCAATATTATGACTTGTGTATAAAAAATATATATATATTCGAAATCGAGGCAATAGTATGCATAGACTTTACAAATCACAGCTAAGTCTGCCCATTAATCTTCATGCTGAAGTCTCGAGGTGATCCGGCGGACCCCTCCTTGTACAGGTCCCTTACCATGCTCAACTTTGACCTTAGATATTATACAAACTCCTAGTGTTGCGGTTACAGGTCGTGGTCCCTGAGCTGGTTCACGAGGACCAATGCAGCTTTATGACAGTATGCAGTACCACCTATCATCTGCGTAGGCTCACCCATGTACTACATGACACCCTGGGCGGCGAGGAGGAGATAGCATTAGTCTCCCTTGATAAAAAAAATTTTTTTTAAAGCAATCAGTATGATAGAGTGGGGATATTTAATGGCTGTGCTGAAAGGCATGGGGTTCGGGCTCAAATTATTCGCCTGAGTACAGCTCCTGTACACTGAGCCCTATATTCGCATCAGGGTGGGCGGTGACCTCTTGGAACCATGGATGGTCTGCAAGGAAACCAGACAGGGGCCTCCCCTTCTTTTTCCACTTGTGATCGATCCCCTTGCTCGGTTGTTGCATAGGGAAATGGTGCCTTGAGGAATCCGGGTGGACCGTTAACGCATATAGTGTCATTGTAGATGGATGACACTCATTTATGGTGAATCCCCGCGGGATTAGTTCTGCTCTTAATGCAACTACTGGGAGCTTTTGGTGAGGTTTCTGATCTTAAAGTTAATGTTTGCAAATCGCTCTTGTATCCTCTGCGTGGGTTAATTGGGAAACACCACAATCAATTGCCAGCTGTGGGGCTCCTCTGGGAGACAGGAAGTTTCCGATACCTGGGGATCTGGGTCACTCACACTGAGGCAGAACACAGGCTCGGGAATGTAGACAGGGTTGTGAAAGGACTCAAGACCTCTATCACGTTCTGGAACAGGCTCCCCCTTTCCGTGATGGGTAGAGTGGCCATAGCAAAGATGGCCTTCCTCCTGCACAGTCTGTACCTCGTTCAAAACTCACTTTTCCCACTTGAGGCTAGGTTTTTCTGCAGGCTGGAAAACCTGTTGATCTCCCTGATGCGGGCGGGAAAGTGCAGCAGAGTGGCATTGGCAGTGCTTAAAATAGACATGGAGGATGGAGGGCTAGCTATCCCAGATATTCATTTTTATTATTACTAAGCACATCTGCAGCATGCCGCAAGATGGTTGGTGGAGTCAGACAATTGGGAGAAACGGCTGTAGAGGCACTTGGATGGGGGAGATACCTTATCTCTGTTGTTGATGCACGGGGCAAGTTGAAGCACCCTGTGCCATATCTAGATGGCTGCAATCTGGGAAAAGGTGCACAAGGTTGTCCTTTGGCAGAGAATCACAGTTGTGGGATCTTGTACCCTTTTGAGCCATAGATACGGACATTTCAATGGAACAATGGAGGACAGGAGGTTGTCAGGTGGCAGAAGAGCTATACTCGGTGAAACTTGTATCACCTTCCACAATGCCCAGGACTCCTTTGGGGTTGGCTCTGGACAGTTTTTACATTATGCCAAAGTAGAGAATTGTGGGCTGATTTCCCTTTGATGCTGTGGCCCTTGGAGGTGCTTGATGGCTTAATTGGGTGGGAGGAGGGAGAACACTACATCACGCTATTTTGTAGGGCCTTCAGAGGTGACTTGCGCAAACAACAATTTGTAGCACGAAGCGCCTGGGAGCATGACTTGGTTGAGCCCATTGCACACACTGATTGGACTCGCATTTGTGCCCTGGTACGCACTGTGTTGTGTAATAACAGGTTCAAGGTGCTTCATTTTCATTTTTTACTGCACCTATGTCATACCGTATAAACTAAACAGAATGGGCCCCTTCAGAGGTGCTAATTGTATGCGATGTGGAGGCAGTTAGCACAATCTTTCTACATCTGGCTTGGGAATGCACTGGGGTGGCAGGCATTGCAAAGTATTGAGGAAGCCACAGGAATGGTGATTCCTCTAACACTGATTGCCTGTCTGTTGGGCAACATGGTAAGACCTAAAGGATGTAAAATTCCTTACAAACTCGCCCAACTTGCTCTTTTCCTGGGGAAACACTGCGTGGCCAGTGGCTGAAAAACCTAATGAAGTGGAGGAGGCAGAAGAGCACCACATGAGGCTGGCACGCACTGAGGAGGGGTTGTCAAACTAAATAATGCTGTGGGCACAGTTGCTTGAGAAGTTTAATGAGGATGGTGGCTCGAGCTCAGATGGTAGCTCTGAGGTAGAGGGTTAAATGACCTGGCTGATGTTGGCACTGCTATGTATATAACGACTGGACAAGTTTACATTGTAATTCTTTATTGGTGTTTTTGCTCGAGGACTTGCCCTTGTATGCACCTCTCTTATGTTGTAACACCTGACATGATAAAAGCACCCACATTTGTAGCCACCAATACTTTGTACCCTTGGGATATTTTGTGTTTTACTGAAACTCATGCACTGTAGGTTTTTATTTTTTTGCTGTATTAAAACTACAAAAAATATATATTTTTTAAAAATCTTCCAATTAATGATAAACATTTCTTCTCTTTCATTACTCTTCTTTCAAGATGGTTAACAATCTATTTTTTTAACGAATAAAGGTTCTTTGACCTGTTCACCTTTGAATATTGTAAAGTTATGACTAGGACTCAATTTTTCTTTTAATTTTGCTCGCACAACATTTATTAAAAAACAAAAAGTGAACAAACCTGCTTAAAATACATTTTTTGGCTGAAATGAATTTGTAAGCTAGCAAATGAAACCTTATTGTAAAGCAGACTCAATTTGTATCTCAGTCTGTCTCATGTTAGGTGTTTGTCCTGTTTTGTTTTTTTGCATTGTGAAACTTGTAGTTCAGTTCTGCCATGTGTATATGCAATACTACAAATATCAAAATGCAATGAACAACTGTGAATGGATCACCTGCTTCACCTGAAACTGAACAATGGGAGGCCCCAGTGTAAGGACTAAAGGAAGATTTTTTGGGCACTGATAGGGCGTTTGATTTCCTATATTCCTTTAGGTATGTGGATGTTTCTATAGTGGTACCTGTAAGCAATTGCATTATTATTTGGGATCAGCGATTGCCTGATGTAGTGTCCTCCTGGTCATGTCATTCAGCAGTCCCTCCCTAGGGGCAGTCCTAACTTTCACCCCACACCCATCCAAAACAGGCATCATCAGCCAGGTGAGACTGCCAGTAAAAGAGGCCGGGCAAACATGCCTTGGGCTAGTTACCTACCCCCTAACATTTATATCTGTTTCTGTTATTTTAGCAGCTTGTAGGACTAGGGCCCACCACTTTACACCCACTTCAAAGAATAATCACAACCTTTGCCAGGGTGAACCTTTAAAGTCAATAAACTGGCCCAAGCTCAACCCTCTGGTTGCTACGACATAGAGCAGGCAGGCTTAATTTAGGGCAATGTGTTAAGCATTTATGCAGTACCAAAACAGTAATAAAGTTAAGATGCAAAACAATAAAAATCCTAAATCAGATTAGACAACTAGAGTAAAATCGAACAGACAAAATGACAACAAAATAACAAATCAAAAAAGGGGAACCGGACAAAGTTTTGAGTAGAAATAGTTCCTAGAAGTACTAGGCACCAGTGATAATCTATGGTCATGGTGGAGCAGGACGTAGATGCAATTTCAGACTGACCACGATGGAGCGCAGTTCAGATACACCCTCCAGGTTTGTTCCAGTTAAAAATTTTACCATCTTATTTATTTTTTTTAAGTCCCAAACAACCAAAGGAGTACATGCCTAAAGGCCCCAGTGACCTTAGGGGAGGCACTTAGAAACTCACAAGGTGGTAGGCAGAGGCCAACAGCACAGTGTAATCCAGGTTCCACTGATCAGCTGGGAACTTCCTGATAAAGGCCTCTTGCAGCTTGTTGTCTCCCTGTAGCCACACAAGAGGTCAGCCAACTGACGCTGAATGTCTACTTCAGTGTCCTGGGTACACAAGAGTGCAGGTGCGGTCCTTCAGGGTTTCTCTCAGATCAGACAGCAGGTCCAGTCCTCTTCTGATCTTCTGCAGGTCCATAAAGATTTCTAAAGTAGGTGCCACATTTATGCCTGGAACCAGCTAATGGTTGGGGTGACTCTTAAGCACTCCCTGCTCACTTTTGCTAAATGTCATGTTAGGACATTTTCAAGGTAGTGAAAGACTAAACGTGGTCTGTGAGGGCTGAGTATGTATTGAAGGTACCCACAATAAACCTAGAGACAGAAGTCTGATAGGACAAAAGCGGGGTCTGTCAGCAACCAGACAGAGGATCCACAAGTATTGTCCTGGTCTCATGTTCTATCCCTTTCAAGTGTGCCCCAAATTCAAGGCTCTCACCATCGCAGACAAAGCCCTCCACAACATCGTTCCCAAGCGTATCAACTGCAGACTCTTCCACCAGCCAACCAGGGAACTTCGTTCAGCAACCCTCGTCCTCGTGCATGTCCTGAAAATTCGAGGCAACGGAGGAAGCTCCTCCCACCAAGACCTGGAACAAACCCCCCCCCCACACCCCTCCCATCACCACCACCTTCGCACCTTGCACCATGCCCTCCTCGACTTCAGGAGAAAGCTCAAGACATGGCTGTTTGAGGAGTAGTTACTGATGCACAGCGGCATCCCTGAGTGCCTGGGTACCCCCGGGGTGATAGGCCACGCTTTACAAATCCATGATTAATTAATTAAGTAATTGATTGATTGAATGAATGAATATTACATGTGGTTCACCAGACCTGTCAAGCAGGATTTGACAGTGTGGTGCCACAGGATGCCCAAAGTCCGATTATGAGTATTTTTTGGAGTCCAAAGGCGTCATCTCTGCCCATTCAGATCTATATATTGGTTGCACCTGGTGGCATTTCACACCTCATTCCCACCATTTTGAGACTGAGCACAGGTTGGGATAAGCTAGAGAACTAATGCAAACTAGCCTACAGGACCTTCAGCCTGGGAAAAGGTAACTTTATAAAAGTTACATTCCTTAATATGTATTAGAAATCCAACCTCACAGTTAGAAAATCGTTTTTAATAACTATTAAAAATAGTGATTTAATGATTTTTCTATATTGTCCCTTTCTTGAGATACAGTATTACTGTTTGAATCGGTACTATGGTATTCCATATAGGACAGTTAGGTGTGCCTCATTAATAATAGATTTTTGGGCCTTGTCACTGTAGGAACATGGTAACATTAATTTTTTACATGTCCCAATTTTGAATACCGTGCACACCCCGTTGTGGGATACAAGGCCTGCATAGGGTGACATTAATATTTAAAAGGATAGTTTTCTCCTATCGGAAAGGTTATTTTGACAGATTAATCTGCAAAGTTTACACTGCAACTCTGAAGCTACAGCGGGTAGACCTGGAGTTATGTTTGACCTGTCACTGAAGCACATGGCACAATAGGTGCCGCAGTCTACTGTTAACTTACGGGCCTGGCGTGCACTTTCTACTCCATATACTAGGGACTTAAAGTAAGTTAAATGTGCCAATTAGTTAAGCCAGTTTAACCATGTTTAAAGGGGTAGTGCAGCAGTGGGGGCAGTAATGATTTTAGAGAGGGGGGTGCTGGCCAATAACAAAAGGCATAGGTTGTATTTGATAACAGTATTTCTTTGAAACACAAAAATGCTGCCAAAGGAAAAATATTTCAAGGGCCCATTTACTGCCCATTCTCCATCTAAAACTGTTCATTTTTTATGGGAGTGCAGCAACATCTGCCACACCCCTAGTCCCATCACCACTGTAGCACAGGCACTTCTTACAGTGGTTAGCAGGGGTTAAGTGTGCAGAGTTCTAAAGTTAGCAAAGCAAATAGGGCAAACATCTGGAGGACATAATGCAAAAGATGATAATTTCCCACAGTAGCTTTTATAGCATGAATATAAAACAGCATTACATATTTTAGTTAATGTTTCTAAAATTGAATAGTCCCTTCATTTATGTCAAGACAGTCAATGATAATTGGGTAGGTGATGTTTACAGTTGTCCAACAGGGAATTATTATTTGTAGGGTACTCTAGATATTCCAAGCAACTACTATGTAGTCATTTTGTATGTATGTGGACAATTCCTGGTGCGTTGGGGTCACACCATGTGAAAATGGTCCTTGCTTATACCTCAGGGAAATTCCTGCTACTGCAGATCTCTCAAGTTTCTTATGTCAACGTGTGAGTAGTGAAGGCGTTCTGTTTTTACATTTTCCCTATTGGACATTCAGTCTTCAGTTTATGTTGGGATCAAGAGAACTAAAAGTCCTAGAATACACAGATAAAAACTTGGACGGGCGTAGGTACTGCCACATGGTTCTGGGAAATGAGACTGTGATACTGGCAGATGAAATGTATCTGCTAGGATCAGTTATGATCAGTTTATGATGGTGTCACCTAAAGTCACACATGAGACCTGGAAATGTCACACAGAAACTGACTGGAAACTTGACAGCCCTGAACTGGACGGTCAATTTAGAACAATTGTCAAAAACTTCTAGTGAACTCGTGTTTGTTGGGGATTCACACCCTACTCCCTTGCCATTGGATTAGAAAATGGACCCTAGTAAAGATAGCCTCAGAAATTAGGAATTGTCATTGGGATTGCCACACCCAACTGATTTCACCAGCAAATAGACCATGCCTCTAGGTGTTTCACCAGGATTGATTGAAATATGTGATTCCTGGTGAAATGCACTAGATCCTAGGTCTCTCATTACACTCTTCCCGTTGTCATTGGAGTTCAGATGCATCATCTCTCCCCATCCAAGTCTGCCTATTGGTTGCACCTGGAGGCATTTCACACCTCATTCACACCGTTTTGAGGCTGAGCACAGGCTGGGAGATGCAACTACTACGTAGTGCAGCCATTTAAGTGTGGTATGTTCAGAAACTGCTGTTACCGCAGATACCAGAATTATGTCCCTTAATATAAGGGGCCGGTTAATTGCCACATTCGAGGTAATTTTTGTTATCGCACATATTAGTATTGTAATTTTGTATAAATGTTGCGTTATTGCGATTTGGTAAAGTTCGTTAATGCCGACAGAACATTTTTAGCATTGCAGTGCATTCTTGGAAATTGAAATTGGGTATGTTAATGCATTTTTATTGTGTAAAAGATTTATCTCCTTTATTCTGAGTGGGTACAGAAGCTCGACTCTGCCTGACACGACACAGGGATGTGCTTTCAATCCTCTGCTTGCGAGGCGCGGTCTCTTTAAGACAACCAGGAAGTGCCGGCCGCGCACGTCAGGTGTCAGCTGTAAGGAGACGGACAGCTAGGAAGCAGTAAGAGGAAGAGGGAGCAGCCCTGAGGATCAGCGCGTGCAGCCCCGCTGCCCCGAGGATCGGCGCGTGCAGCCCCGTGCATGGGGCCCCGATGGCGGCCCCCGGCTGGGCGCCCCCGCGGCTCGACGACTTCATCCTGACCGAGCGGCTGGGCAGCGGCACCTACGCCACCGTCTACAAGGCGTACAGAAAGGTGAGGGGGAGCAGGCTTAGTGGCGCCCCTGGGAGCTTGGCGTGGACAAGGGTTCAGTGGGGTACGCTCCATGGCATGGCACCATCAGGGGTACTGAAGTGAAAACAGGGCTTTCCTAGAAGCATCCTCTGCAGCAAAGCTCTGATCTATTTCTGAACAATGACTGTAAACACTGTTAAAGTAACCCTTGTCATCTAATCTCTTTTTACATTTCACGTTTTACTTAATCTTGTGTTCCCTTAGAGTGTTAGCTTTTTCTTTGATGTATTTCTGTAGTTTTTTTTCAGTGCCGGATGTTACTCTTGTATTGAGTTGCCTCTAGCTGTCTTTCCGATTTGAGGTTGTGGGTGAGTGTCTATAACGGGCCACAGTTGACAACTCTGGAGTTGAGACTGAAGGCAGTGCTAGTTTCACTCAGTGCCTATCAGTGGGTCACAAAGGTGTTCAGAATGCATGTCTGTTCAGTCCTTGGTCTCCCTTCAGATCGCTGTGCTTTAAATGGGCCGGTACTGTCCGGTACTGAGTACCGGCACTGTTCGGTTTTGAGCTGGAGAGTACCGTCACATCTCAAGAAAAACTTCATACTTTTAATTGGGGAGTACCGGTACTTCTCAGAAACAAGCAGGTACTCTAGCACAGAGTACCTGCACTTTATTTTTTCCATTTCAAGCACTGCGATGTATCGGTTTTAATTGTGATTCTGTGTGAAGGGAGCACACTGCAGCCGAATTAATGACAGGGTGAAAGCAGATGTGGCTCGCGGGGCGTGAACGGAGCGAGGGGGGGAATGAACATTAAATTAATTTAAAAAAACAAAACAAAAAAAACAATTGCCTGCACACCGCCACGCAGCTCGGCACCTCCGTCTCCTTGGCTGCAGGCACAGGCTCCCAGCCTGCCTTGCGGCCAATCCTGACACTGGGAGCGCGCAGCCAGGGTGCTCCCAGGCAGACTGGGAGCCTGTGTCTGCTCTCTCCAGCCTGGCAACACAGTGCCGGGCTGGAGAGAGCACACTGCGCATGTGTGTTTGGCCGGCCTGAGACGGCCGGTCCAGTCATACATGTGCAATGAGGGGCGTGCTGTGCATTCCCCCTTAGTGCTCGTCACCCACGTGACCCCGCCCCTTAACAAGAAAATGATAAAAAAAAAAAAAAAAACACAGTTTATTATCGTTTTCTTGTAAAGGTTTTGCAGCTGTTGGTGGGGGCTCTAACGGAGGAGCCGCCCCTGGGTGAAAGTAACAGAAAACGCTGTGCTTATAGTTGAGTAGTTGCATTGTGTAAATGCAGGGGTGGTAAAGTGAAAGGGGTGCAAGGGATTACATGCACGAGAGAACAAATATAGCGTGAAAAGTGGGTACTGAGGAGGTGTGAGTTATGCAGATGGAAGATTCCAGAAGGATTCGTGGAGAAAAAGGGCATTAGTGTACAAGAGACAGCAGAGGAAAGTGGTGTGAAGGGAAGAACAGGAGTGACTGACTCTACGAACACTACTACCCCTTTCACAGACCTTAGTAATGTTTAATTCAGTCTAATATTTCTAGAATTCAAAGATTTTCATTTCTAATCCCCCCCCAGAAAAATAATTATTTTATCTGATACTGTGAACAAACATTGCCAAAGTCAATAGGCTTGACTTATTTTTCGGTGCATGCATATTACTGTGTGATATGTCTGGATACAATATATTAAGCTTGCAGATAGGCACCAAAACACGGGTTAGGTGGTACTTTATTGGGAAGCATGAGATTTTAGTTGATGTGTTATAAGCCATGCTCTTAATTATATAGGCAGTGCCTCTTGGCACCGTTTCCTAATTACGCTTCTTAGGACAAGTGCCCTTAAGAAACCCCCCACTTCTTTTCATCCTACTCAACATCCTGGCACCCCGCAACAGACCACATGGAGAATGGGTACTAGGATGCAGGTTCCAAGTCTTCCTCAGGTAGTAGGACGTGAACAGACCAGGTTTCTCACATTTCGATGAAGAACTCAAGTTCCACCGTTATACTGGAGGGCTCATGTTGTACACACTTTGGCTGTGCTAGCTACAGCAGTGTTGTAGATTGCGGATCTTGTGCATTCATAAAAGACAACCACAGATGTTGTGGGGTCAATGCGATATGCCGAGACCTTATCTGTGAGTCTTTTTTTGGTGCTTTATATTCATAACAACATTGCACTCTATTTCTTCTTCTCTATCTCCCATCCATTGTTTTTCCAGAATCCCAGTTCTGGTGTCTCCCTGCAACACCGTCTACCTGTCTCCTTATTCTCCTGTGTCTCTTCGTTTCCAAGACTTGTTGTCTCAAAGGTTCTGATCCCTTCCTTCCGATCTAGGAGTTTTCGTCGCCATCAAGCCTCTGGATCTGACTGACCCAGTATCTCCGATGCCAGTCTCTGGGATTTTATTTCTTAAGTAGTTTAGGTGCCTGTGTCTTTGGCAACGTGTTACTCTCCCCATCTACCCTACCTATCTAAGAGTTTTTAATTTTTTTTTATTGTATTTGGAGTTATATAGTGCTTACTACCCTTGGCTGGTCATTGAAGAGCTTATGGCGGGTAGCATGCTACTCTGTAAGCCATGACGTTTTTTGCTATTCTAAGCAAAATATAGCCAGGGATTACGTTTTCTAGCCCCACTGGTGAAAGTATAGGCTCAATGCCTACTTGCCAGCTAGAGGCAGAAAACCTGGTGCACTGAAGCCAACAAACCAGCTAAACATTACATGAGGATGGGGCGTTCTGAGTAACAGCTCTGTGAGACTGACAGGATTATTCCTAACTTCTTGCCTGTAGCTAAGCTGTTTTAGCAATAAAATGGCTTGGATGTGCTTCTGAGGTGGCCTCTCTCCCACATACCTTAATGAAACATCAGAGTCGTTGTTTTATATGAAGAATGTCATTGTCTGTCTTTGCTCTCAGTAGCTTTTGTATTCCGGCAAGCTGACAAGGCGAGGCTGGGTCTGTGGTGCCTGTCTCTGACCTTCATGAAGGATGTTTACAGCTTCTTCTTGCTCGAGCTCGTACTCCTAGGCAGACACAATTTGTTTCATTCGTCTGTTCCCAGCTTAAATACGCTTCCCTAATTGTGTTGAAAAGGGGAAGCCTCTCATTGAATGATGTCAAATACAAGAATTTACATAGTAATCTTTTTGCACCTTCACTTGATTAACTAAAACCTAGTTCATGCGAATACACATATACATTACTGATACACTAGCAAACTATAATAAAGAAAATGTTATTTATACTTGTGCAAGCAACTCTAAATGCAGTATACATTTTATGAGAAATTTGCATTCAGAATACACGAATATAGGAAATGCAGTTGAGGGGGGGGGGGTACATAAGCAAAAAATGCCAAGATTGCATCACCTAGAGTTAGTGGTTTTTGTTTTTTGTTGTATATTGTTGGTTATGTTTCCCTTTTTGTGTGTGGTGTAGTGTTTTATGGTGTGATATGCCGTTGTATGATTTGTTATAGTGTGTTTTAATGCATTGTTGTAGTACGTTGGTACAGGATGTATTGGTGGTGCCTGTTCTGTAGCACGGTAAGGTTTGTGTTTGATGGTATGATGTGAAGTGATCAGGGTATTATGTAATTGCAAAATGTAGTGTTTTGTAGAGAGAAATAGTGTACTGGTTAATTTGATATGTTGCAGGTTGTGGTACAGTTTGATGCAGTATTGTTTTATATGTCAAGGTAAGGTGTAATGTGAAGGTATAGTGGGGTGTTGTGTGGCACAGTGTGCTATAAAGTAGTATGGTGTATCGTATTGTGTGGTTTAGTATTGTGTTTCATGTTATACTATGTGAAGTATTATGCTGTGTGGAATATGTGGTTAAGGTGTGATAATGAGCAGTAAGATGTGTCAGGATGTGGACTTGTATAGCACTCGCAGTCATTTAGTGCGATCTGTTTTACTGTGTGACACGCTGATTGAAAGTGTTATTTTGCGTTGTGATGTAGTATTTGTTTTATTGTTGTGTGGAGTTTATTGTATTGTTTGGTGTGAAATATTGTGGAATGATGTGTAGTGATGTAGGTTGTTTTTGGATGTGTGTTCTTGCATAGTGTGGTGGAAATAGTACATTGCCTGGGAGGGCACTATGTGGCATGTTTTTGATGTTTGACAAACAAACTCATTGTTTAACAAGCCTTCAGCAGGGGATCCCCTAGAGGCTCATAGAAACAAACTCTAGTCTTGGCGGCTGCCAGATTATGGTCAGGACTGATCATAGTATCTGATTTGAAATTGATGAAGATGGTTGGAATTCCTGATTGGACGGTCACCAAAAACTATGTTATTGTGGGTTGTGCATTTGGAAATCTTCCTAAATCCCAGTCTTATCAGCAAGAATTTAAGAAAAATGTTTTAAAAACAATATCGTGATTAAACTTGATTCCAACTAGGGGGTCACCTGCTTCTCGATGTAGCCTGCCCCCAAAGCTTTTAAATCTGCTGCTGAGTATGAACTCTCAGACGTTTAAATTGTGCTCACCAGGGACACTGCTACAAAAAAAGCTACTACACGTCCATCATCAAAACACAGGGCATTAATATTTCCTCATCTACTAGATATTTTATATAACGATGGTGGATTGTCCGGAAAAATTAGAGATTTCTTGGTTTGATCATGTAGCCAGTGTAAAAATATAACTAGGTGTGTTACTGGGTGAGCCAGAGAGAGCCGGAACAGGCAAACATCAGAGATTTAACAGTCACTGAATCTTTATTTATAAAAATGTAAATTATATGTGTCTTACTTTTGATTTAGATTAGCGCTTAATAATTGATAATCAATGATGGCAAGTACCTTGTAATATGTTCCTATTGAATAAATCAGACCACTTGTGTTTGACAATTTTTTCTCTTCTTAAGAAGAACAGCCGAGAAGTGGTGGCCATTAAGTGCGTTAACAAGAAGACTTTGAACAAGGTGTCTGTGGAGAACCTTCTTACTGAGATCGAAATTCTGAAACAAATTCGTCATCCTCACATAGTGGAGCTGAAAGACTTTCAGGTCAGACTTTACATAAGAGAATATGTATTTTTAGTATTTGACAAACAAGGAGCAACAGACACTGATACAAAGTCATTTTATCACAGGGGCATCGCTGAACTACAAAACGTATTGTGTTTATGAGACAGGAGTCTGTTTAAAACCAGATTCCACTTATGTACACATTTACAAGTACTTACAGTCTGATTTGCCCAGATGTATTATTTATAGTCAGTTGCTTAAAACGACAGTTGAGCCTGGGTGTGAAGGATGCAAGGTAAACATCTAGGCCTCTAGACCAGTGGTTTCCAACCTTTTGACTTCTGTGGACCCCTACTTTATCAATACGGGAAACCGGGGACCCCCACTGAATCATTATTGGAATCTGGGGACCCCCCCAATGAGTCATTACTGAAAGCTGGGGACCTAATCTGTTAATAGTATTACATTTTCTAAGCAGTCATGGACCCACTGAGGAGGCTTCGTGGACCCCCGCAGGTGTCCCCTGACCACAGCTTGGGAACCACTGCTCTAGACCAAATCTTCTCGTTGGGATAACAAAGTGTAAAAAAATTGGATATTTGTACAACACCTATGAAACCCAGCCTCAATGCATGTTTAAATACCTGTGACAGACACAGTGGAGCAGTAGTACTGAATAAGCAATGGCAAAGCTAGAGACTGTACGTAGACAAGCATAAAAACAGGGAGTGAACTATGCTTGATGGGTCCTTGTGGTGTGGGCGAGTACGCTTCTTCCTACTTGGCCTGCGTGATGATTCATGCTGGGTTGTTGTACGGCAATCTGTCGGGCATTTGAAGTGTTTTTTCCTTCTTAGCATGCCATATTGTGCATTGCTTAAGCACCATGTCTTGCCTGATATTCTTGCTGGTTCTTTTGGGGGGGGGGGGGTTGTATGGTTTCGTAGTTCGTCCCGTGGGCTGCATGGTGGTTGATCCCATAGCTTTGTTCCTGGTTGATCCCGCGGGCTGCTTCCTGGTTGATCCCGCGGGCTGCTTCCTGGTTGATCCCGCGGGCTGCTTCCTGGTTGGTCCCGCGGGCTGCTTCCTGGTTGGTCCCGCGGGCTGCTTCCTGGTTGGTCCCGCGGGCTGCTTCCTGGTTGGTCCCGCGGGCTGCTTCCTGGTTGGTCCCGCGGGCTGCTTCCTGGCTGATTCCGTGAGCTGCTTCCTGGTTGATTCTGTGGCCTAGTTGCAGGTGGATCCCAATGGCTGCTTCCTGCTTGATCCTTGGAGCTGCATCCTGGTTTATCCCGCGTAGACCAGGGGCCTGTAGCTTAGTTGTTCTTATGGGCTACATCCTTGTGATCCCAGCCCCTCGCCCTGCCCCGCGCTACTCACCCTCTCTCCTGCTCCTGCTTCTTTTCTTCTTTTCCTCTTCTCTGTTCTTCCTCCTCGCTCCTCGTCTGTAATCTTCTCCCCGTCTTCTCTCTTCTTCTGTGTGCTTCTTTGCCTCTCCTGTCGCCTCTCTTCTTCTTCATATTCTTCTGAGGTCTTCTGCCTTCTGTTCCTCGTCTTCCGTATCTTCATCTGTGATCTTCTGCTCTTCTGTGATCTTCTGGTCTCCTGCTCTTCTGTTCTTCCGGTCCTCTGTTCTTCTGTTCCTTCGGTTCTTCTGGTCTTCTGCCTCCTCCATCTTCTTCTCCCCGCGCCTGCCCTCCTGCCCCTGCCTCATCCCCCTCCCTCACTCGCCTCCCCCTCTCTATCACCCCTATCTAACCCGTTCGCTATCTACCTCCCTCACTCCTCCTATCTACCTATCTCTCTGTCTCTCTATCCCACTATCTAACTCCCTCACTCTCCACCTCCTCCTATCTACCTATCTATCTATTTCTCTATCTATCGTTTTCTCTATCTATTTTTCTCTATCTATTTCTCTATCTCTCCCCCCCCTTCCCGCCACCCCCTCTATTACCTATCTTCCTATCCTCTCACTCTACCTCTCACCCTCACCCACCTCTACAACCCCCCCCTATCTTCGCAACCCTACTCCTATCTCTCTCCCTAATCTCCTAAACCTCCTAACACTCACCCCCCTCCCCCAGCTCTTCTCACTCTACCTGTCCCCCCCCCTCGCGCTTTCCCGCCGCGACCTCCTGCACGCCCCCGCCCCCCAGCTCCCATTCGCCCCCAGCTGACCCCTTCCCCCCCTCCTACCTCATATGGCGGCCGCTGGCGCGCCGGAGGCGTGCTAGAGGCGCGCCCGTCTGCGCCCGTCCGCGCCCAGCGCCACGACCGCTGGTCCCCAGCTCTCCCAAGCCCCGCTGATCCGCTACGACCCCACCACCCTCCACGCCCTCAACCCAGGGTGCTCCAACACCTGCTTCCAAGCTCACCCCAAACGCACCCATGGACCCTTCGCCTGCAACTCCTGTAAACGCATCTTCCACCACGCAACTACCACGACCACAAGCCCACGCGCCATCAACCACCTCAAGTGCATCCTGGTCAACGCTCGTTCCGTCCACAAGCACGCCGTTGAACTCTGGGACCTCCTGGACTCCACAGCACCGGACGTCGCCTTCATCACGGATTCCTGGATGAACGCCTCCTCGCCTCCAGACATCGCCACCGCCATCCCCGAAGGCTACAAGATCTCCAGAAAAGACCGCACCAACCAAGTTGGAGGAGGTATCGCCATCGTCTTCAAAGACTCCATCAGCGTCACCACCTCCACCGAAGACACCCCTCTCGCCGCTGAACACCTGCATTTTCAGATTCGCACCGACCCGAGGACCACCCTCAGAGGATCCCTCGTCTACCGTCCTCCCGGACCGAGCGCCTCTTTCAGCGACGCCATCGCCGACTTCATCTCCCCGCACGCCCTCGTCTCACCGGACTACATCCTCCTAGGCGACCTCAACTTTCATCTGGAACCAAACAACGACCCCAACACCACCACCCTGCTCAACAACCTCGCCAACCTCGGCCTCAAACAACTGGTGAACACCGCCACACACATAGCCGGACACACGCTCGACCCTATCTTCTCTGCCAGCAAACACATCTTCTTCAGCCACAACTCCGCTCTACACTGGACCGACCACAGCTGTGTCCACTTCACATTCCGACGCGAGACCCGCCACCTCCGCACTCAACCCATCCCTCGTCGACAGTGGAACAAGATCCCGGAAGAGCAACTCTTCTCCGCACTCGCCACCAACCCACCCTCACCACCGACCCCAACGACGCAGCCCTCAGCCTCACAAACTGGATCTCCAACTGCGCAGACAACCTTGCTCCCCTCAAACGCACGCATCGACAGACCAACACCAAAAAACCTCTCTGGTTCTCTGACACCCTCAAAGAATCAAAGAAAACCTGTCGCGCCCTCGAGAAGGCCTGGCGCAAGGACCACACCGCTGACAACATGACCGCCCTCAAGAACGCTACCCGCGAACACCACCATCTGATCCGCGCAGCTAAAAGGAACTTTTTCACCGAAAGACTGGACAAAAACAGCCACAACAGCAGAGAACTCTTCAGCATCGTCAAGGAGTTCTCCAACCCCAACGCCAACGCCGTCACGCCCTCACAGGATTTGTGCAAATCCCTCGCCACCTTCTTCCATCGCAAGATCAGCGACCTCCACGACAGCTTCGGACACCAGACCCAACCTAACACCACCGAACCCGCACCCCCGGCCATCACCCTCAACAACTGGACCCACATCAACACTGAAGAAACCAAATCCACCATGAACTCTATCCACTCCGGCGCCCCTTCGGACCCCTGCCCTCACTTCATCTTTAACAAAGCCGACGACATCATCGCCCCGCACCTCCAAGCCGTCATCAACTCTTCTTTTTCTTCTGCTACCTTCCCCGAATGCTGGAAACACGCCGAAGTCAACGCCCTACTAAAGAAACCTACGGCTGACCCGAGCGACCTGAAAAACTTCCGCCCCATCTCTCTCCTGCCTTTCCCAGCCAAGGTAATAGAGAAGACCGTCAACAAACAGCTGACCACCTTCCTGGAAAACAACAACCTGCTCGACCCTTCGCAAACCGGATTCCGAACCAACCACAGCACGGAAACCGCCCTCATCTCAGTCACAGACGACATCAGATCCCTGATGGACAACGGTGAAACAGTCGCCCTCATTCTCCTCGACCTCTCGGCTGCCTTCGACACCGTCTGTCACCGCACCCTAATCACCCGCCTCCGCTCCATCGGGATCCAAGGCCAGGCCCTGGACTGGATCGCCTCCTTCCTCTCAAACCGTTCCCAAAGAGTTTACCTCCCTCCGTTTCGCTCAGAACCCACCGAGATCATCTGCGGCGTACCTCAAGGCTCATCACTCAGCCTGACACTCTTCAATGTCTACATGAGCCCCCTCGCCAACATCGTACGCAAGCACGACATCATCATCATCATCATCATCACCTCCTACGCCGACGACACCCAACTTATACTCTTCCCTCACCAAGGACCCCGCCAGCGCCAAGACCAACCTACAAGAGGGTATGAAGGACGTCGCAGATTGGATGAGGCTCAGCCGCCTAAAGCTGAACTCTGAAAAAACGGAAGTCCTCATCCTCGGCAACACCCCGTCCGCCTGGGATGACTCCTGGTGGCCCACGGCCCTCGGCACCGCACCGACCCCCACAGACCACGCCCGCAACCTCGGCTTCATCTTGGACCCTCTTCTCACCATGACCAAGCAAGTCAACGCCGTGTCCTCCGCCTGCTTCCTCACCCTCTGCATGCTCCGCAAGATCTTCCGCTGGATCCCCGCCGACACTAGAAAAACCGTGACCCACGCCCTCGTCACGAGCCGCCTGGACTACGGCAACACCCTCTACGCTGGGACCACAGCCAAACTCCAAAATCGCCTGCAACGCATTCAAAACGCCTTGGCCCGCCTCATCCTCGACGTACCCCGCAACAGCCACATCTCCGCACACCTGCGACACCTGCATTGGCTCCCAGTCAGCAAAAGGATCACCTTTCGACTTCTCACCCACGCACACAAAGCCCTCCACAACAAGGGACCGGAATACCTCAACCGACGCCTCAGCTTCTACGTCCCCACCCGCCTCCTCCGTTCCTCTGGCCTCGCTCTCGCTGCCGTCCCTCGCATCCGCCGCTCCACGGCGGGTGGGAGATCTTTCTCCTTCCTGGCGGCCAAGACCTGGAACTCCCTCCCCACCAGCCTCAGGACCACTCCGCTTTCCGGAGACTCCTAAAAACCTGGCTTTTCGAGCAGCAGTAACCCCCTCTTTCCCCTAGCGCCTTGAGACCCGCACGGGTGAGTAGCGCGCTTTATAAATGTTAATGATTTGATTTGATTTGATTTGATCCTGTGAGCTATATCCTGTGTGACTCTCAAGCTGCAATACTGTTGGTGTGGTGAGCTGAGAGGTCCATTTAATCCCATGGCTGCAACCTGGTTGAATCTCCCATTCTGATTCCTTGTTGGGTCTGTTAACTATATCCTACTGACGACTCAAAGTGCTACTCTGTTATTCACTGACATGCTATAACTTTCACAGACTAGAGTTCGAGTGAAATTATTCCGAACAAAGTTTACCTGATAAAAACCGTTCTGTCCGTTTTACAGGATATCACTGTAATTGACAATGGAAAATAGACTTCGAACATGTGAAGATGAGTTTTGAAAATACTTTTGTTAATCTATTGTTGGGATTTAAATCTCTTTTGTGCTATCAGTACGCGCTGTACTCAGATGTAAAGAGAATCAGTTAAAAAACATAAAATATTTTTATGATGTTAAATTACCATCTGTTGAATTCCACTCAGTCAAAATTTTAAATTAAATTGGGGGGGGGGAAATGTGGTGTTCAATTAATCATGTACATATGTAATCATGTACAAGTACGTATATTGACCATTTGGTGACTGTTTTCTTATTTTATATTGTAACTTGCTCCTTTGTATTTTTTTCGGTTTCAGGCAGAAAATACAAAAAAACAATTAACAGATAGTTTGTACAAAAAACGTCATTCAGCAAATATAAAAAAAACAACTCCTCAGCATGAACGCTTGCCTACTAAATGTATTGATTCATTCAAGCTGGGTAAACAAATGCATTACAAGTGCATTATGATAATACTCCCTGATATTCTTATAAGTAATTGTCCGTCAGTATGACGTGATACATTCTATGTAGCTTCAAGAGTCTGGTGACCAAAGTGGCCCCATGTTTTATTCCATTTTAAGCCCCATTTTGTATAGGATTACGATGTTCCAATTTGTGAATACGAATCACTTTGCCTACCTTTGAGAGAATTCAGTGTACCTCTTCACTTCGCTGAATAGTTATTGTCATTAACAGCAAATTAGTAGGTTAGTTCACTGACATAATAATAAATATCAGCTTTCTGTCATTCTTAATGAGCCCGCCTAAGTGCAGGGTACTACCCAGCATTAGATTTGACAGAGTCCCCAATGGATACTGATATATATCTATAAATGACTTCCCAGTTTTGCAGGTGAGAGCAATTCTGTGCTATTTTGGGCAATTTCCAGTTCTTTCATTAGGATACGTAGCTGGGAGATTTCTCTATTATGCTCAGTAATTTTTACTTTGTTCTCAAAGACACTCCGTCACCAATTCGCTACTTGAGTTTTCACCTCCACTATGGATTCATTATGCTTAATTCCATTTATGTATATAATATATATGGGAACCTAACTTTCCATAAATAGTATATGTTTGATAATGTTCATTGTGCAACTTTCAACATAGTAATCCAGGCCAAAAGTGATCTCTAGTTATCCTTAATACAAATAGAACAAGTATAATCAGTTGGCATGCAAAAATTACCACAATCTGTCTTGTATTGGTGCTCTTGGAATAGCATGGGAACTAGTTCAGCATCTGATACAGAGACTGGAAAATTGTTTCTATTCTCTGTGTACGTTTTAATGATACTAGTCCCACCTGCAGTACCGTGATTGCTCGACTCCAATAACGACATCCGTATAGGCAAGACAAGTTATGTTAGCACTGCCAAAGTAAATATAGTAATAAAATATCAAAACTGTGCATTATTACTTTCCAACATAGGAACTAAAGTGTACATGTATACGTTAACATAGATGGGTAGATATGCCTAAGTTTTTGTTTTTATTTATACAATTTTACAATAATACAACAACAATGGCCCGGTAGCTGAAGACAGAACAAGAGAAGTCCATCAGTGTGCTCATGATATCACAAGAGAAGTCAAGATAGAACCTTTTAAATCAAAGGACCACATACTAAATTCCGCCAGTCCGAGCGGTCCCCCTTGTACCAAGCAGAGTAGTAACGTGAGGCACACTCCTAGGAGTGATCTGAATGCGAGAGCTCTCCAGGCACAACTCATTAACAAATACAACAACGTACAAAGGCAGGCGGCAGAGCAGACTCACGTAGCAGGACCATCCATCAACCATCACATAGTACCCAGCAAGAAACGGCCTCAAATGCAAGCAACCAGGGGAGCGTTCGTTCGCATAGTTCAAGTCTTCCCAAGTCAGTCCTGGGACTCCAAAAAAGCACGAAAGGGTGCCCAAATGTCTCTAGGGCGAGAGCACGCAGGTGCCAGCTCCCAAAAAATTGACCACTGCTCCTGGCAAAACACAGCATCACGCAGCCAATCAGCCCTCTGCGGAACCCGTCCCCGTCCCCAACACATCGCCACTCTTCTCTTCACCAGCAAGAGCAGCATGCCCACCAGCCGTCTCCACTCCAACGGGACTTCATCCAGCAACCCAAGCAGCACCAGTACTGGGGAAAAGGGCAGATCCAAACCAATCACACCAGCTATTACACGCATCACCTCTCGCCAAAAGGAACGCACCTCACCACAGTGCCACGCCAGATGTAGAAAGTCCGCGTCCGGAGCTCGGCATCGCTCGCAATGTGCATCCTCACGAAGTCCCATATCATGCAGGCCGCGAGGAGTAGAATATAAACAGTGTAGGAATTTAAAATGTATGAGCCGCAGCCTATAGTTAGGCGACAGGGCTCTCATATGGCCACAGCAGCTTCTCCACATAGCCTCAGTAATAGTCTCCCCAACATCCCTCTCCCATTTAACCTTAGCAGCCTCCACCACCACCTTGCACTGCTCCTGCACGCAGCAATACAGTTTAGTGATGAGCTTACGCAGCGACTGTGCACGCCACAGCAATTCAAGCGCCGGAAAGGTGCTAGGCATTGACGGGAGGCCAGAAAATCGCACACAAAGCATCGCATATACGCGAAGTAAATATAATCGATGCAGCCCAGTATCGGCTCCGGGCCGCAGCGCCTCCTCCAGTGAAATCAACCGCTCATTCGCAAACCGGTCCCCCAACAAGGACAGCTCAGAGTCAACAAGGAACCCGTGCAGACGTGCATCATGAGACATCCTCTCATCAGCAACATCCAACACTGGCATCGTAGGAGCGAAGGGTTCACTCATCCCCGATCAGCGCGCCAAAGCAGCCCAAGCCTCAGAAGTACACGCAACGCGTTCACCGCCCTAGAACGAGTCCGGGCCATGCATCCAAGAATCCTCGGTAGCCAGTCCAACCAAACCGCATCACCCTCTGCCGCCAGATGAGGCATTCATGCCGCCCATTCAGTGGGATAACGTGACCGGACACGCGCAGTGCCACACGTAAGGGGAAGCACGACCGATTTAGACTAGTTCATCGTGATGCCCGAGCAAAACATCCAGATTCACACCCGGCTCTCGCATGTACAGCGCAATATCATCCGGGTACATTGAAATTAAAATCTGACGTTGCCTGAACCTCAGCCCCCTATGATTATGATGCTGCCGCAAGAAGGCCGACAGGTGCTCCATCGCTATAGCAAAAAGGAGGGGGGACAACGGGCACTCCTGATGAGTCCCCCGGGCCACAGGAAAGGGGGCCGAGATGCAGCCATTTAACCGCAGCCTCGCAACTGGCTCCATGTACAACGGACGCATCGGCTTTATAAAGCGGCCACTCATACCCACCCTGCCCAACAGCACAAATAAATATGGCCATGCCAAAGAATCAAATTCAAACCTTTGTAGCGTCGAGAAACACCTCCGCCACCTCATCGTCCGCCGTAAGGCTACCCAGAACTGCAAAAAACGTACATAAATTATGCACCGTCGACCGCTCCGGTATGAATCCAGACTGATCCGGGAGCACCAGGCGAGACATCAGCGGCCTCAAACGCAGCACCAACAGCTTAGCCAAAATGTTGTTATCCACATTAATCATGGAGAGCGGGCGGTATGACTCACAGCTACAGGGATCCTTACCCGGCTTAAGTATCGTAATGATCAATGCCTCCCGCAGGGAAGCAGGAAGAGACCCAGCTTCCAGCGCCTCGGCATAAACCTCCCGCAGATAAGGGGCCAAAATCTCAGAATACTCCTTATAAAAGGCAACAGTTAAGCCGTCCAAGCCAAGAGGCTTATCACCAGGCAAGCCACTGATTACAGCTTTAATCTCATCCACCGAAAAGGGTTCATCAAAGTAAGCTCTATGTGCATCTTCGAACCAAAGCAAACTAATCTCTTAAAAGTAAGCGTGAACCGCGTCCAGATGCAGCTCAGTAGGGGCCGAATATTAAGCCTCAAAATAGCTCGTAAAAACCTTCATGACACCCTCCGTGCCAATCACCCGTTCACCTCCCTGTCCCTCGATTTCAGTGACGTAATCGCTTGCCCATGGTTTGCGCAGCATGTTCGCCAGCGTTCGACCCGCCCTGTCCCCTCACCCCCGTAACACCGGGCTCTAGCATATCACCCCAAAAAACAAACTCCCCCCTGGGAAGCCGCCTCCATATCGCAAGATTGCATCGCGCAAGGCCACCAATGTCCCACCAGGCCAGTCCTCCACCAATCTCTTCTCCAGCTCCTCTATCTGCAATTCCAGCCCCGCCAGCTCACGCGCAGAGCGCGGAGCACACCATGCTGCTTGGAAAGGCACTTTCCTTGAATAACCACTTTAAAGGCCTCCCACAACATTCCAGCCAAGCTAACCGATCCAGAATCCTCAGCAAAATAATGTAGGATGGCCGCACGTATCTCCTCACGAAACACTTCATCCCTCAGAGCACCTCGCGGGAAGCGCCAAGCAAACGCAGTACCTGGAATCCCAGGGATCGACAGTTGCACCCTAACCGGGGAATGAACTGAAAGGGTCCGGGCCAGATGCTCCACCGACTGCATCCACATCTCTACATCCCTAGTGCCCAACCAACGGTCCAAGCGGGACCAGCTATTATGCACATAGTTAACACATGTGCCCTCTCTCCGATCGCCATGCTTAGCCCTCCATAAATCAACTAAACCATCATCACTCATCACAGTCAGCAATGTAGTAGCAGCAGCAGAGTGTCTGGGCCTAGCCACACTCTCTCGATCTCTCTCCGGATCCAAAACTACATTGAAGTCTCCCCCCGCCAAATCACAGCCCGCCCCCCCATTTATTCAACCAGACGCCACACTTCACTGAAAAAAACAGGATCATCAACATTAGGGCCGTAAACCGACACCAGCCGACAGGGCCGATCTAGAAGTGTCCCACTCAACAACACATAGCGTCCATTCGGGTCCACTATCGCACGGTGCGTATGCCATTGCAGCCCCTTACGCAGCAATATTGCCACCCCTCTAGCATAACGCCGCTCCATGGCATTCACCAATCCACCCAGCCTTCAGACGATTCAACGTGGAGGCCTCCAGGTGAGTCTCTTGAAGCATACACACATCTATATGATGGCGCTGAATGTAAGCAGACATAAGACGCACCTTACGCTGATCATTCAAGCCACGCACATTCCAAGTCAAGCAATTAACCACCATCATTATCCCCGGTCACGTCGCAGCAACCTAGCCATTCGCCCCGCCACAGAGCTACCCGCCGCTGCCCAACAGACTCTCAGCACAGATAGACAATAGTAGCAAATCAAAACATGAGAGAAACAACAAACCAAACCAAAACACAGACCCACCCCCACCCACGTAGACCCCCAAACGGGCCAAGGCAAATTCCCCCTCCCCATCTCCCAACCAAAAAGATCAGGAACCCACAACATTGCAGAACAAAGGGACTCCTCCATGGGGCGCTAGCCGAGCCGTCCAGCCCATCTGCAACGCAGATAGGCAGGAAGGGACAAAGGGCTAAAAGAACAGAGAAACTGACAAAGCAGCTCCTAAAGAGATAAACAAGGCAACACTGCAAGACACTCTACAAGAACAAAATTGCCACAGTGCCAAAAATAGTCAATCAGTGTTACTAAGGATCGCCCGCTCCGGGCCAGGATCTCCAGATTCCCCAGCTGCAGACCTTTGTGGAAGCGTCTTGACAAATTTGGCCACCTGCTTCGGATCCGTAAAGAAATGTAATGGGCCACCGTGCTGTATCCGAAGCTTCGCCGGATAGATGAGTGAAAAACGAGCCGCAGTCAGACTTAACGATCACTTGATCGGCAGGAACGCCCTGCGCGCCGCTTGCACGCCTGGAGTATAGTCTGGAAAAAAAATGCAGCTCCGTGTTTTTATAAATCACTGGGCGCCGTTCTCTAGCCAGCCGCAGCACGGTGTCGCGGTCACGATAGTTCAAGAGGTGAAAAATAGAAGGTCGCGGCAGAGTCCCAGGAGGGAGCCTAAGGCCCAGCGATCGGTGAGCTCGCTCAACCACCATCATGCGAGACAGCTCACCAGGACACCAGTCAGCAAGCATTTTCTCCATGAAGTCTTCCATCCTGATGTTATTGCGCTGAGACCTTGCCTCCAAATCTTCATTTTTATTTCTGATGACCTCCAGGACCCGCTCCATCTGCAACAAGCATTCTCTCTCACCCTGTCGCGGATCCTCCATCTCCGATGTGCGCGACTCAAGGTGTTCAAATCGGGCATCATGCTCATCTACCCTGGCCCTGATGCGGTCCATTTGTTCCGTCAAATGGTCCAGCTTGGCATCAATGCCCGCCAAGCTGCACTTAAGATCCAAAAACATGGATCGAACGGAAGTCTCCGAGGGCCCATCATCCGTCTACGCCTCTCCTGGCTGCGTAGCAGAGGAACCCCCCTTCCGCTTGCTACCATCAAATGACAGCTTGGCCTGCCGCTGAACTGCATTGCCCATATCTGCTCCACTGCAGGCCCAGCTGGAATCACTTCGTCAAACCTCAAGGAGCAGACAGGTCACTCAAAAAATATGGTGTCCAGGCGTCATTCCACTGAGGAGCCCCTAGAGCCAAGCAAGTCCCCTCAGATAGTAACTGCACTCACCAAAGGTAAGCACCAAGGGCCCTCCAGGCAGTCCTTCCCTTCCCAGATGGCGCCAGGTGCCAACCAGGAGCATCCCCAGGCTGCCGCCACCACCAGGGCGCCTCCCGTCGCCACCTCAGGCCAACCAGCAGCGACGGCAGACCAAAGGGGGTCCAGTCCTTCCCAAGGGCCCAAAATGTGCCAAAAACTATCTCCGGCGCACCCCCCGGCCCGATCCAGCCGGCGATCACCACCACCAAGCCCCACCAACAGGGGCCGACGTCAAGGGCCCAGGGCGAGCCCGTGCAGCTGCAGGGCCCAAAGCCCAGGCACTTCTCAGCCTAGAAGGCCCCCTGCCACCCAACTCGGGGGGCCTCCACTCTCCAATGGGCGTGCCTCCCAGGAGGCCCCCACCGGTCACCACCAGGCCCACGCGACTCCGCCGCCGCACCCGGGGAGCAGAACAGACCTCGCTGCCCCCGACGCTCCTCAAGCGGCAAGCCCCCTCCAGGCCGCGGACAAGTAACACCTCGAGGGGAGGGGGGGCGAAGGCGCGGCCCTACAAGACCGCCGAGAGCCCCCCCTCAGCACCACTCGCCGCACGCCTCTCACCAACGGGGGCCAAAAAACACCCCCCGGGCACCCGCAGCAACACACGGCAGCCCGCGCAGGCCGGGCACGCCTCTCTCCGCGGGCCGACACCAGCCAGACCCACCTCCATGGCACGGCCCAAGGCCCCTTCCCGGCCCCGGCACAGACGAGGGCACCTGCCCAAACTGAGTATCTCCCAGCCGGGGGGGGAGCGCTAATCCCGCCACTCCGTCAGGAGAAATGTTGTAAAGAGCCCTAAGTCCGGCAGAGCCTTACTCGGTGACGGCCATCTTGCCGGCCGGCTGGCTCCGCCACCGATATGCCTAAGGTTGATGCCTTGCCTGCTGATGTCGTCTAACACATATCATTTGTTTCCGGTTCGTTCTGTATTTCTCCTAGGTTGCTGCAAATGCGTTTTTTCACGTGTTTCCTTCTCTGCCAGCACAAAGTGTGTTTATCTTTCCTTTCTGTACATTTGTTTTATAGCTGGGATACTAAAGAACAGTTTTTTTTTTTTCTTGTATTCAAAATATTGGTAAAGAGTACCTCATTGTAACTTCCCACAGAGACCATTGTGATTGGCAACTTAATTCTCATAGGGACGGTAACAGACAGGTGCCAAGGCCTCCTGGGAGCGTCCAGGTCTAAATGAGGAATTTTATGGGGTATCTTCCTTTCTAATGGGACCATTAAGGTTCTACTTGTAATCCTCTGATACCTTTACCCCTGGAGGTACTGGTGCGTCTGGCATCCATATCTCTGGAGAGAGTGAAGGTTGGCTTACCAGGAGGATTACCGTACTACTGCGAAAGAGGCCCAGTGTGTGTATTTTCTGTAAATAGACGTGGATAGGTCTACACTACTGTCAAAGGTTTTCCAAGAGAAATCTTGGTAGAGTTATTTGTTCTCTATCAAGATCAATTACTTTTTGGTCCACTGCACTTTCACTGTGTCAGTAGATGTCTCAAAAGGCCACTGAAAAATAACCTGACACACAAGCTAGTCAACATGAACCCAGACGAGAAATTATTTGATGGCTTTGCGCAAGTGAGCAATGGAATGAGCAAGCGATCTTTGGTGCTTGTAAAACCATAACATGCAAATTTGCTATTCTGAGTATGCCATAACACAGTGCAGTTTCTTATGATCTTAAACATGAATAGTCTGCCTAAAGTTAGATATTTCAGTAGCAGACATTTTGTGTTTTGAGTTTAGAATACGTTCTTGTGTCACTGTACGGGTGTTACACAATTAGACCATGTTAAATGTAAAGGCAGACTGCTTCTAGTGGAATTTCAGATACCTCAGCAACTGGTGTCTTGTTTTGTCAGTTTTTATTTAAAAAAAAAAGTCTAGGCCTTTCATCAGTTGGTGTTTTTGCTGACTGGTTCAATGGCCAACTGTTTAGTTTACAGCTAGAGACCAGGTAAGTGGCGACAGCCATTGCTGTCCAGAATTGGAATCCAGAGTGCCTGTGCTCCGTTCACAGTGATTCTGACCACTCTATCTTGGATGGCCCACAGAAGGCATTGATAATAGTGATTGCAGTGGTATGGTCCAGTAGACTGTTTTTTTTAATGTAGTGTTGCATCCTTTCCTCTTCTCCTTCTGGACTCTTTGGCTTGATTTATGGGGACAGAAGGCCAACTGTGTGTCCAAACCGGAGGCTCCAATTAGTCTTGTCTTTCCCCATTTTTCAGTGGTGGCTGCAACCAGTCAAGGATGGTGGGGTAGGGGGTTAAAGTAATTTTTTTTTTTTTTTTTAACTTACCTGCCTGCCGCCTCTGTGAAGCTCCTCTCTTCCCGGCACTGGGGCACAAAGCACAGGCTCCCAATCCAGATTTCAGTGGTGGCTGCAACCAGTCAAGGATGGTGGGGTAGGGGGTTAAAGTAATTTTTTTTTTTTTTTAACTTACCTGCCTGCCGCCTCTGTGAAGCTCCTCTCTTCCCGGCACTGGGGCACAAAGCACAGGCTCCCAATCCAGATGCTGCTCTCATGCTATACCAAGCATGAGATCCGTGCTGGGATTGGCCTGAGCGGGCTGGTTTGTCACTCAGGCTCAGGGAGCCTGTGCCATTTCTCCAACCCAGCTGCTACCCCACAGGGAGCCTGTGCCATTTCTCTAACCAGGCTACTAACCTCATTGCCAGTATAAACAAGGGAACAGTTTCTGAACACCCTGACAGGAGCACGTAGGAAAAAGATGAGAGAGGAGGTACAGGAAAAGCAACTCATGCTCCCTCTGGATAAAAAGTTTGTGAATCGACGCCTCACTGCAGAACGTGGGGTCTAACATTTTGGAGCCCTTGGTCATATAGATATTGTTACTGGCCGCTAAGCATAGCTTGAACCCCAAGTGGGGAAAGACCAAGGGCCTTATGTCACACAGCTGGGTTGGAGAAACGTAAGTGTGCATGTCAGTTTGGCCGGCACTACTCTTCCCTGCTGTTGCCCTGCCCCGTCCTAGACTCCCCTGGGTCAGTCAGACAGTGACAACTAATTATTTGTCACTTCCTGACTGAGCTGGGGGGGTGACTCTCTTCCACTGTTATGGAGGAGCCATCCCGCCATGTTCATTGCTCAGCAGCCCACATTTAACAATAATATATCAGTGAACAGGACTACATTTCTTGCGAGTCCTAGTAGCAAAAACCGTAATCCACCAATCACAGTCTTTCCAATGCATATAAGATAATCCACAAGGAAAAACACGTCCCTTGTCTTTGCTGGTCAGCAACCAGATAAGTACTTTTCCTTGTAGATTGTGTGGTGATAGTATTAGTTTCTTACACGACATGGGTAATCATTGTTTGAATGCTTAATTTTTGTGCAATGAATATTTTACTGTTATAATGCATTGTAAGTTTATAATATTGACTTTTCCCTTCTCACGTTGCAGCACAAGTGGAAGTTTTTCCAGGAGCACAAATGTGTCCATGCTGCCTCAGAGGATAATTCAGTCCTGAGTGCCATAAGTGTGGGAGACCCTTCAGAAGTACAACCAGGACCTGAACTGCCTCTGGTTACATCCCAGCATGAAAGCAGGCAGAGCAGTGCATCACAGCACAGTACGTGGTAACATCCGGATGCTACCATGAGGCACAGGAAGACCACATCACTAGTGTAGTGCATCTCCCTGGTGTCTCCTTCCAGAGAGATTGAGAGACGCCAGTCCAAAAGTATAATAGTCCTGGGGGACACTGCAAGTAGAGTGAGCAGAATATGTAACTCCTGCTTTGCCAATACTAATTTGCACTTTCCTACTCAGCGTGGACAACATACCAGAAATGAGTAGGTTTGGCCCTAACTTATCCAAAGGTAAATGAAACATCAGGAGTGCTGCAGCCTCCTGCGAAGTAAGCACAGGGTCAATTCCAGGAGGCAGATTATATTAAGACCCATAAGACAAGAGGCTTAGTACATTCAAATCCATAAAGACAAAAGGCTAAATACACATACTTGCATAATAAGGCTACTATCCCCATTGCAGTATAAACAGGGGAACAGTTCCTGAACACCATGACAGGAGCACCTAGGAAACAGATGAGAGAAGAGGTACAGGAAGGCCAACTCGTGCTCCCTCTTGATAAAAAGTTTGTGGATCAATGCCTTATTGCAGAATGTGGGGACCAACATTTTGGAGTCCTTGTCATATAGAAATTGTTACTGGCTGCCAATCATAGCTTGAACCCCCAGTGGGGAAAGACTAAGGGCTCTTGTGGCCCGCAGAACCCAAGAGAACTTGAAAAGCCAAAGGTTAGGCTGAAGACAAATCAACAGTAGTTACTGTCCTCCATTAGACATATTTGAGAGACTAAGGCTAGTGTTCTTAAAATGGTATGTGAATACCCTGGGTAGGATGACGATTCCCATACCCAGGAGACTTTGAAGATGGGGGGGAGGGGAGGGGGGGGGAGGGGGGAGGAGGGGGTTCAGGAGATCCCGGCCAAGATGGGCATTAGGGTGAAAAACCGGACCCAGAAAATGTTGGCAACTGGATGATTGTCCTAAATGTCCCCGGCCAGTTAACAACCTCAACAAGGATGTCACTAGATCCTAGGGAATTGCATGGCCTGCTAGACCTGAAGGATATTTACCATCTGCAGTCACTTAAATGTGTTCTGGCTACCAAAGTGACCCAGTACTTCAACAGTAGAATAGAAGAACCCATAGATAAAGAGGTCACTGGCCTCATAAAGGTGGGATGTCCAAGGTCATCACTGGAGGAAATAGACAGACAGGTTTGTAACTAAATTTGTAAAAGATCCCACAATGTGATAGGTTAATATTGGAGAGCATGTCAGGACAAAAACCTGGATATTTTGAGGACTCCAACTAAAATATTAAATATGTCAGAAGCATCCAGAGAGACTGGCAACCTAACCCCTTCCGAAAGTCTGTTGGGCTGGGCCCAAAGGGCAATATGTTTTCTGGGTAATGGGAACTATTCCATATCCCCTGAGAGACTGCAGTCTCTTCCCATTAAGATAGACTGAAAACTGGGCAAATTGGCCACTATCAAAGTGAGAACGATAGGCCACGATCTGCTATTTTGGGAACCCTTTGTCAAAGACCCGAACAAGTTTGTAACTACTTTCTCATTGTTGGACAATGCACAGCAGTTGAGGAAAAGGATGTTTGGCCAGAAGGACGTCATAGGAACAGGAAGAGGCAGCAGGCGCTCGACCGGCCACCCTTACCCCCCGCCTCCCAAGTGTCCAGGGTAAAACTCCATTCCAATTGCAGGACCAAAAGAGGTTGGTAGGAGCCTTCCCAAAAGAGGAGCTGGTAGAGGATGCAGCTGCAGAGGAGGCTTCGAGGGTGTTACCAATGCCCCAGGAGGCTACTCAGTTAAGGTCTACTTTTTCTGTCCAAAAAAAGTGGACAAAAGGCTTGGATTATTTCTACCCAAATGGAGGGAGGTAACTGGATGCTTGTGTGTTATAGACCATTTCAGGCTTTCAGATAGAGTTCTATGGAGCTCCAAGGCAGGGAAGAAAACCCAAACCACTTTTCAGAGGAGGAGTCATACCTTCTAGATCTAGAGGAGCAGCACATGCAGAGCAGGGGAACCTTAGCCCCAACCACCTTACATCCAAAAGAGTTCCTGTGCATCTTTTGGGTCAGAAAGCAAGAGTATCCCCGATAATACATTTGAAAACAATTCCACGAGTAGCCGACATATCACCACTTCGAGATGGAGGGAGATGCATCTTCTCAGAGACATTCAGTTACCAAACAATTGGATGGTTCAATTGGATCTAGGGGATCTATATCTCCCTTTTTTCACACTTCACAGAAGGTTTTTCTAATTCATGTAGAGACAGCAAGTGTATGAGTTCTCTGCACTCATGTTCGTTCCTCCACACCGTAGCACTTTAACAACGTACTGAGGCCAGTAATGGAACTTTTAAGGTCCAGGGGCCTCAGATTAATCCTTTATCAGATATCATCTAGATACACACTAATCTTATATCTAGACAACATCAGGATGCAGATTGACTATGCAGGGACCTCCACATAACATCTCTTCTTCAGAACTTGGGTTTCATAATCAATACATAGAAAACTGTGTGCTACCTACTTCAACTATAGTTTTCTTCACTTTTTGTCATAGATTCGGTACAACAGATAGTGAAACTTTCCCAAAGGAAGATGGGTCCTATTCACAAAGAACTCAGTAGGACCTTATTAGAAGACTGAACATCCCTGAGACATGTGGCCAGGTTTTGGGGACCTTCCGGTGTCGTCTGTCCAGGGGATTTTTCCCGGGACCACTTCTCCATTATCGAACCTTACAGCAAATGAAAGCTGCCCATTTGAGGAAAGGACCTATGTTGCTGAGGAGCAACTCCCCACGGAGGCCAAGATGGAACTTAAGTGGTGATTGGATGATATGCCACCTCCGGATCCGTGGCAGATCTGGTGATAGAATCAGATACAAGCTGTTCTAAGTGGAGAGCCGGATGCAGAGCGATCACCACGGGTGGACAGTGGTCAGAGCAGGAAAGGCAGTCGCGTATCAACTGGTTGTAATTACTAGTGGGATCATTTGAAGCAAAATGCCTGATGAGAGACAGTTTCATGTGCTCCATCCTCCTGTGAATGGACAATGTATTACCAGTGCATATATAAACCGACTCGGAGGGACAAGATCAAGAGCTCTAACAGAGTTGGCTAAAGAATTATGGAACTTTTGCCTAGAAGGGGGAATTCAGTCACAGCAACATATCTGCCAGGTAAGCTCAATCTAATAGTAAGCTGGTAGTGCACTTAAAGGAAATCAGTGCTTGGAAACTGGCTACGGAGGTATTCTAGTCAATCAAGCACAAATGTGTGTCTGTGCTAGATTCACCTATTTCCATCTTGACTCGAAAATCAACGCCCGATATTCTTCATTTGGAGGCTGAACCTGATGGCAGAGGTGACAAATGCATTCCTATAGGATTGGAGCCAGATCGGGAGGTGTGTGTGTGCACACCATTCTCCATGATTAAAAGTCCTATGGTGCAGGTGAGGAGGGAGAAAGTGACACTGGTGTTGGGGGACACTGGTTTGGGGGTCGTAACCCTGGTTTCCAGTTGTTCTGGAACATTCCTTGGATTTTTCTATACTACTTCCCCAGAATCTGAGCTTTCTGGCAGATTGTACCAGTTGGTGTTGGTGGGACTCTCCGACTGATGGCATGTGTGATTACAGGAGCCCATGAGAGATCCGGGGCCTTCTGATGTGGGCTAGAAACCTCACCAGATTGTCCTGGTCTGAGTCCACGATCAAACGATATGGCTTGGCTTGACTCAGATGGCCACTTTGTTGTCTGGGCTGAAGTTTAGGTCCCGTGAAGGCAGATATAGTGCACATCCTGAACGCCCTGTAAGAACTGGAAGATAAGGGGATTACCCTGTTGCACCATTAATGTTTGTAGATCATCAATTTCGGCTGAGCATATGCCTAGTAATGGACTAACACCTGCTGGTTTGTCGACTTCTCAGAGGAGTGAACCAAGATATATTCAGTTGTGGGATGTGAGCAAAGTCTTGTGCCTCTTAGAATCTTGGCAAAGCAATCAGGTATTGTCCAGGAAAAAGTAGGCAAATGATTTTATACCTTATTTCCTGTAAGAGGGATTGGGGTGTTAGAGCATTGGATGTCTCGTTTAGAATGTTTACTCCAGAAAGGGCCACTACCACTGTGCCTAGGAACACCAAATCTTATACTAGAGTGGTTCAGTGCCCAGCTTTTCGAGAGATCCCAAAGCTGCACGTGGTAAGGTGCATTGGACCCTAGACAAAGTGACTATGCGACGATGATTGAAGTAAATTACCTGCTGGCTCCACACAATTATTGATTACAATTGGAAATCTCTTCAAACCAGTTTTATCCGCAGTATAGCAAGATGGCTTCAATGGGTCTAGACATTGACACCATGTCTGGTGCGTATTTAGTAAGGGGAGGCCATGACATCCAGAACTTGGAAGACATCCCAACAGACTAGACATCCAATTTTCAAAGGGCCAGATTACAAGCCGGATTACAGGTAAATATGCTATTTATTGCACCTGTTAAATAATGATAAAATGGAGGTTTATTATTTATCAATTGCGATAAATAGCACCTATTACGAGTTATTTGGGAATAACATGCGGATTTTGGTGTTCAGCATACCGAAATCCGCATGGTACAGCTTGACCTGCTGAAATTTAATAAATGTTGCGTTATTTGACGCATCAGATAATCATTGGCTGTATTAAATAAAGCCAAACTCGTATTTCTGTCCTGTGTGTGAACAGCAGTTTATTCACGGGATGAAATCGACTGCCCAAGTTGTAATCCGGGCCCAAATGTTTTAAATTGTCAGTGATTGGGGGTGGTGTCATTTGCAATCAGTAAGCTTTGAACTTGCATAATCAGAGCATTCCGTCCTGGTTTAGATTGTAAAATTCCGAACTGTCGTGAAGGAAAGTTTGAATTCTATTAAGAACACATAGGCAGTGCTTTAAATGGGCCGGTACTGTCCGGTACTGAGTACCGGCACTTTTTTATTTTGAGAGGGAGAGTACCGGCACATCTCAAGAAAAACTTAATACTTTCAATTGGAGAGTACCAGCACTTCTTAGAAACAAGCAGGCACTCTGATATAGAGTACCGGCACTTTAATTTTTCCATTTCAAGCACTGCACATAGGCAAGGATTATCATACCCAAGACGGTATAATAACACTGTCACCCACCCCTGACACATTTTCTCAATTTCTTTCCTCTACCTGTTGTAATAAAGGTCCTTTGTGCACTGCGGTCAAGTCTGTGTCTCCTGAAGACAAACAGCTTAATTTGGAAGCACATACTTTCTGCAAGATACCAAACTCAGTGGCGTAGCAAGGATACTATGGCGCTTAATGCCTTTCCACCTATCATACTTCTCACATCGCTATCTCCATGCCTCTTATCTCCCTCTAACCCCTTTTGTTATCCCTGTCCTACTTTTGCTTGTCCTTATCTCATTTGTTTTTTAGTTTTCTCTCTTTGTTCCTCCTCATCTTCTCCACTTTTCTTTCACCCTTTTTTCCATTTCTCCCTCATCCTGTCGGCACTCTCTTCAATCTACGTCCCACCATTCTCCTTCCACCAAACTCTCTCTGATTTTTCTGTCCTCTCATTCCACCCTTTCTCTGTCAAATCTAGATCTTGATTATACTTCTCGCTGACTAGTCTAGCTTCTTGTCTCTACCGTCTTGTCTCCTCTTTTGTCTACTTATTCACTTTTGTTTGTATCATCCTTCCTTCTTTCCCTTCTGCGTTTCACTCCACTTTATTTTCCTCTCAATTTCTCGCTAATCCACTACTTCCCTTTTTATCTCACTTACATAGTTAGTTCATATTCTATTCTCACTTACCCTTCCATGGCCGTCCTTTCTTTCCCTTCTTGTTATGCCTCCGTAGCCACCCTCCTCCCCCTCCTCCTTCCAACCTCTTTCTGTTCAGCTCTGTTTTGTTTCACTGATTCCCTGTCTTCATTTCCCCTGCCTTTTCACCTCACCCGACAACTTGCGCTCCATCGCCTTGTCCTGTTTCTTTTTTTTAACCTCCTGACAAGCTTCTAACAAACCCATTAAATGAAACTTCGGCCTTTGCAGTCAGGGCGAGAGGCCTTCTTGCTGCTGAATGTAGGACGCTGGCTCTGTATATACTATACCAAAGCAAGGTATAGTGTGTACAGATTCCTATGGATCCCAGAGGCTATACAGAAGCTAAAGTAGATAATAACAATGCTTTCTTTTGTGGTAGTGTGGTTGAGCAGTTAGACTTATCAGAGGGTAGTGCTAAGCATTTGTTGTACACACACAGTCAAGAAATGAGGCACGCACTCAATGACTAACTCCAGGCCAATGTTTTATGTATAAAAAAATATACTTAGTTACTTTATTCCTAGAATCAGAAAGGATCTTTGATGCAGGTAAGTACAATTTCAAGAATATATCACTTTCAGGTATCAAATGCACTTTGTTTGGAATTCACAGATAAAACAGTTTTCAATTTCAAAAGTAGACACAGTACAAGTTCTCATAGAAACCAATGCGGTCCTAGAGGAGGAAAAGTAACAACACAATTTGCAAGTAAGAATCAACACACCTTCATATACTCAGATATGCATTATTCTTACAAACATCTCATGCACAGTTTCACTGGCGCAGTCTCCCCCATACATCCACGCTCTCAGACTCATTATTCTGCATACATGCCCTGTCAGGCCTTCTCCCACATTCACCTTTGCTCCTTCAGACACCATTGCTAGCAGATGTAAAGGGTTCAAGTTTTTTCAGCTATGCCTATGTCCTTCCTAATGCATATGTGTGCTCTTTTCTGCCTTGGTGGTTGCATTTTCCTTCTTTACCGTGCTCGACCTTCTGTTCATTGACTCTATTTTCAGAGTAGCAACCTGGGCTCTGCCCCTGTCGTTTCTTATGTTTTGTAATCACTCCAGGTCTGCCTATTTACGCAGAACTTTGGTGGTTTCCTGTCTGCTTCTGAATTCAACTGCATATTCACATATTCTGACTCACTCTTTTCACTGCTAGTAAAAGACTGTTACCCATGGCAACTGAGCCCGAAGATCCCACTTTAAAGAGCCCATTTTAAGTTGTGTAACTTTGGCTTGCTATAAGTTTTGATAAGTCAGCCATAGATGCCTTTGTTTCCTGCTTGTTTCTTTCCCTGATGTCAAGTCCATTGGGCATGAAACTGCTGTGTGTGTGTGTGTGTGTTTGGTGCCACAACAGCTTGCCAAATCAGTCGCCGATGGGAAGAACCCGGGGTTTATTATTTACATTTTCCAACGCAAGAAAAGTCCAGTTATGCATTTACGGCGTCAGTAGCTCTAACTCAAGCAAATGTAATACCAACTGCATTGTAAATGCTTGTTTTTCTTTGGGCGAAACAGAACACAAGACTACAGAAGAAAATATCAATAATAGTACCATGTTTGCACAAATTCCTAGTGGATAATTTTATATGCATTGAAAGAACTGTGATTGGTGGACTACTGTTTTTATTACTAGGATTTTATTACTAGGACTCATGGGAAATGTAGTCCCGTGAGCCTTTATGGCATTTTGGTTAAATGTAAGTTACTAAACAATAAAAGTGGAGAAATATAAGCATAACCCTCACCTCAGTGTCCCTAATAGAACTTAAACTTTCCTTCAAGTCAGCTAGAATTTTTTTGCATTCAGATCATTATGACTTCCAGCAGAATTCATATCCTGTCTGCTCCCTGTGCTTTCATTTGAGGTTCCAGACTTCTTCAGGGAATATTGGACTTCAGGTAAGAACAAAGCGTGTGGTTAGAAATTCTAGACTGCGATGTTCATATTGTCCAAACCCATTTCGAAGACCCGTGAAAAATCAGCAAGAGTGGGCATTATACATTACATGAAAAGTATAATTAGACTATTAGTTGCTTAAGCGATCGAATGGTAAACTGTTGTCCAGTTTGTCACACGTAATTTTCTAGAAATTGCATTGAGTATAATGTAATAGGCCCGATGGTCTCTCTGAGTTGTTTACTGAATAAAAGTGATATAAGGTTTACACAATGTTTAAGTTGCATTTATGGGTATACTTTTTTTCTGTATAGACCTATTCTGTAAAACCAACACTAGTAACATGAAATGGACAGCTCAGTGCATTTCATGCTGGTTGGTTGTTTGTGTACGGACAGTTTAAGTTTAGCAGGCCTTCTGATGAATTTCATGGCCCTCTGCACTAGATCTTTCAACACTGATTAATGCAGTGCTTTAAATGGAAATACAGAAGTGCTGGTACTCGGTCTTTAGAGTTCCTGTTAGTACTGGCACTACTCAGGAGCAATCTCATTAAATGTGTTGCAGCAGTGCTGTGAAATGCAGATACTTTCTCTTTCAAATTAAAGAAGTGCAATACCAATACTTCTTACAATTTAATTGCCTCCTCGTGGAAATCAACACCTCCCACCTTTTCATCAGAGGCGACTGGAACCTTGCTCGGGACGCAATACTGGACAGCATGGGCTCTCTGGACACTGGCAGTAATAGCGACATAACCCTTCTCGATGACATAATGTCAGACCACAGCCTAGAAGACCACTGATGAATCTCCCACCCGATGGATAAGGAAAATATCCTTCCTTTTCCCAGTACAAGGCACCCAATCCAGGCTAGACTACTTCATCCTCTCTCACCGCACAGTGGCCATCGCCCAAGACTCCCAAATCCTAGAGATGGCATTATCCAATCACTCCCTAGTCTTGATTACGTTAGCTCTGGGTTTAACGTCCCCAGTCTGAAAGCCATGGCACTGTGTGTGGCACGCTACCGCTCTTCCCAGAGCAAAAAACATCTCTGCTCACACGTCTCCTTGTACCTTGCGGACAACAAGGGAATGGTTTCCTTGACCTTATGGGCGGCAGCAAAGGCCACCATACGCGGCCTCCTCATGAGGGATGTGGCCATAGAAAATAAACAGGCAGCCCAACAGACAGCCCTGGAGGCGGAAATCCAGACGCTTACACGCCTCAATACAGTGCAGCCCTCCACGGCCACCCAATGCCAACTGGAAAAAGATCGCATGGCCCTATGTACCACCAAGGCCGAATATACTCTCTATAGTCTCAAAGGCTGTCATTATGCACAGGATGACAAGGCAGGATGCTTGGCAGCACAATTGCGCAAACAGGGAGCAGCCCTGCCTTACGATCTGTGAATGGCTCCCTACTTGCGCATCCGCAAGAAATAGTTAACAAATTTGTTGCCTTCTATCAACGCTTTATATTCAGGTGGCAGCAGCGAACCCTGCCCGATTGGAAGCCTCAATGTCTCTGGTAGAGCCCACCTAGACGGGGCAATCAATAAGAACGAAATTGCGCAAGCCATTTCTGACCTTCCTTACCATAAGGCTCCCAGGGAAGATGGATTCCCCGCAGAGTTTTACAAGTGGACTAGAAGGGATGTGGTCGATACTCTACGATGCGTTCCGTGAGGCCGAAGAAGAAGGTTCCCTTGGCTCCATCTCCAATAAAGTAACTATAGTGGTCCTCCCCAAACAAGGGAAGGACCCTCTCCAATGTTACAGCTGCAGGCCAATATTGCTGCTCATTGGAGACATCAAAATCCTTGCTAGCGTTCTCACATCCCGCCTCCGAAAGGTGATCCCAACCCTGATCCATCATACACAGGTGGTCTTTGTCCCTGGATGCTCATCCAGGAACCACCTACAAATTCTCGCACACACTCTTTGTACCGCCAAGGACCCACAGGAAGACACGCTCGCACTCTCCTTAGACGATGAGAAGGCTTTTGACTTTTGACCGGATCGAATAAGGATGCCTTTTGTGACCATGCAACGGTTCGGCCTAGAGGAAGGATTTATCTCCAAGGTCTGCTGGTTATATGGCTCTCCTGTGGCTCAGGTTAACTGCAGCAGCTTCTTGTCGGAACCATTCCCGATCGACGCGGGACTCGACAAGACTGCCTGCTTCCCTCCCCATCCCTCCCCCCTACTGTTCCTGTTGGTGATGAAACCCCTTGCAGCCACTATCCATCAATCCCCACTGCTCTTGGGGGTCCCCATACCAGGCCAGGTGGGTCCTCTTAGATCTATATATAGGTAGATGACGTACTCCTCACCCTCAGACTTGCTGTGGTCTCTTGCCCTACAGAGCATCATTGCCCCCTTTGCAACGATTTCAGGGTAACAGGTGAACTGGGAGAAAAGTGAAGCCTTATCCCTCTCATGCATGACCATTAGCGCTGTGATAGCCAGAAATCACTTCCGGTGGAAAGCATCAGAACTTAAGTACTTGGTCGTATATGTCAGTAGGGGCTTGGAGAACATGGTAATAGACAACATTGCTCCTTTGATCACTCGTATGAAGCTCAGCTTTGACGAATGCTCCCACCTTGGTCTTTCTATGTGGGGTAGAGGACAGGCGATCTGCATGGTGACCCTACCATGGCTCACCTACGTATTAGGCATGCTGCCCCTACTGACTCCATTGATGGTGAATGCCAGCATATGCCCCTTTGTCTGGGGGTCCAAGCCCTCCCGTTTGGCTCGGTCTAAACTCTTGGTACACCGATCATGTGGCTGCATGGGTCTCCCCTCTGTGGAGTATCATGCCCTTGCCCTGCACCTATCCTAGTTGGCCTACCATCTCCCTTGTAGGTAGCATCGGACAGGTCCATAATGGCCTGTGGGACAGGCTTACAACCGATATATGGACACGGGGGAACTCGGACCAACCTGATTATCCGAGCAATGTTGAAATCCAGGCAGAGGGCTCACCATCTGCTTAAGGTACACTCACTCCTCCACAAATGTGCCATTATGGGGGACTCTGCCCTCCGTATAGGGGGGTGAGCTCTGGACTCAGGCAGCTGGCATAAAGCAGGCATCTCCAGCCTTCAACAAATCCTGGAAGGAGGAACCATCAAACCTTTTGCAACACTTTGGGAGGAATTCGAATTGCCCTACCATCAGGAGTGGAGACTCTTCCAGCTCTGGCACTACCTGCGGCAATGCCTGGACCCTTCCATCCTCTCCGGTGGTGTCCTACCTTAGAACTTGGGGCCATTTTCGGAGAGTCATGTCAGGCTTCTATGGTCTCATAAGTAAATATCTATTTTCATGCTCCCTTCTCGCCAATCACTGCACCAAATGGCAGACCAGTCTGAATATGAGGAGGAGAGCTGGGCTGATCTCTTAGAGGCCCTTGACCAAGGGGCAAGGGAGGCCCGCCTGAAGTTCTGGCTCTTTAAAACACTACATGGCTGCACTGGACCCCTCTCGGAGAATGCACACGGCAGGCTTGCTGCCCCGCTCCTCATGCTGTCGCTGCTACGGTGCCCGCTGCAACCTACTGTATATACTCTACAGCTGCACCTCAATTCAGCTGTTCTGGATAGCTGTGGGGACCACACTGCGCGAAACCCTGCCACTCAGAATGCCCCTACCCCGCAACATGGTTTATCTACATGATACAGGTGATGCCTCTGATCTCTCCCATCCTCAGTACCACCTCCTGCACACATCCCTGGCTACTGCAAGACTGGATCCTCCGTCACTGGTGCTCTCCTATCCCCCACCCACGAGGGATGGCTGGTGGCTATGTATCAGGCAACCTCCCACGAGCTCATCATCTATAGTCTAAGAGATAGGACCAAGACATTTCCACAGACATGGGCCCCCCTTCCTACACCCAGCCGCAGTCTCACTCATCAGGCCCTGGACTGAGCACAAGGCAACCTCACCCCATTTTGAAAGATGCAATGGCAAACCACACGCGTGTATCCTGACAAACCCTGGATCCAGGGCATCTGACCCCTTACCCGGTTCCACCTTCTCACCACCCCCCAACAGCACATAGACCCCCACAATTGCAAAAGCATTCTAGACTAAACGCCTTTTGCACACCCATAGGTCCTAGGTGTGCTCGCACACAGCTCACTGCTGCAGCAATACTGCAACAATACAATTCTGCGCATGAACCTGCCTCATCATTTTCCCAATCTGTACCTTCCCATTGTACAATGCTGCTGCTGTATTGAATTGGCGCGTACAATTGTTCTTCCTTTAACTCTTTATGACAGTAAAGAATTATGAAACAAAGTAAATAGGTGCAGGTACTAAGTACTGGATAGTACCGGCCCATTTAAAGCACTGGATTAACGTGAGTCAGACAAAAGGACAGAATGTTTTTGTCTTGATAATGCTTGAAATCAAATGCTCTTTGCAAAACATCAGTTTGCTAAAGATCTTTAGGATCAAATCTGTTTATTGATTTAAACATATGAACATATAAAGTACAGCACATCGTAGCATGGTAAATAAAATGCACCACCGTGACACAAAAATTCCAATTCGGCATACAGAAGCCCCTCCACTGAATCCATGTTCTATGCCACAAGGGGACCTCCCCGCCAGCCTTTTCCTTGCGACCAGATGAACAGGTGGCCAACGCACAAATATCTATTAAGCTGCGAGCTCCGTGCATGATAAAACAAGACATACAAATAACTAATAAAACACCAACAGTACTCCCCCCCCCCCCCACCCCCCCCAAGAAGCCACGTCTTCTCCCGTCTCTCTGTTCCCCCGCTCCGCCTCTCTCCCGTTGTCCCAGCCCCACCCCCCGCAAACCCCCCAAAGCAGGCACTCTCACAGAGGGTCAAGTCAGCCCTAATACTTAGATAAGCCGGGCATGTCAACTCAGTAAATTCTGTGGATAAGATCTGAAGGAAACAGTCTCCATAGCAGTGTAAGCTTCTCCATTGGCAGAATGAACCACAGCTTCTGGAGCCAGGACGCGTATGTCGGTACCCTGTCTGTGCCCCACAAAGCTAGAATCAGCTGCAGGACCGCATTGAGGGACAAGGCCATCTGCCGCCCCTTTAGCGATCGCAGCGGAAAGGTGAGGGGATTGGGCAGACCCAGCAGGGTGTACGATGGAAATCTAGGTAGCTTGGTATGAAACGCTGTATCAATATCGTCTATAATGCTCTCCCAATATCTATGGAGCTTGGGGCAATGCCAGAGTAGATACACCAGTGTACCCGTGCCACCGCACCCCCTCCAACAGAGGCTAGACTTGGTAGGGCCCCTTGCGTGTATCCTTGCTGGGGTGTAGTACCAGTAAGAGGCCACCTTATATGCTGTCTCCGTCCCTGCTGCATTATAAGCAGTATGATGTATTCTGTAAAATATACTGTCCCATTCCTCGTCAGAAAGCTCCCTCTCCAGCTCCCTCTCCCATCTCAACTGCCCTTTAGACTTAGGCGGACGCCCCTCCCCCTGCAGAAACCTATAGAGTTCTGAAATTACTCGTCTATCATCCTTCTTCGTCATCAGCCATTTCTCAAACGGCGTAGGCGGCCTGTTCATTAATGCTCTATTAGCCGGCAACAAGGCCCAGTGCTGGACCTGATAGTACATCAGCCTATCCGCCTCTGTCAAGCCATATGTCTCCCTCATCTGGTCGAAGGGAATAACTCCTTGCTAATCAAAAAGGCTCCCCACCTACTTACAGCTCCCCCTCATACCAACGTTGCAAACCTTCCACGTGTAGCCCAGGCTCAAAGTCAGGATTCGCGCCTATGGGGGTCATCGGAGACGGAAACGACGTAAGTCCCGACCGACAAGCCACTGTGTCCCATACATGTAACGTTGCTCTTGTGACCGGGGAAGAGTAGAGTCCTCCCCCGCCCTGTGCTGCCGCCGGAGCCAGGGCTCCTTCCAAATATGAGAGCCCACCACCGCCTGATCCATGAAGCACCAATGTTTCTCAGTAAGTGGCCGACTCCACTCTAAAAGAAAACACAACTGTGTCGCCTGAAAATATCGCAAAAGTCAGGGAACCGCCACCCCCCCTTCCACCTTAGGGCGGTACAAAACCCGTCACGGAAGGCGTGCCGATCGACCCTCCCAGACAAATCTCAGAACCGCCGATTGAAGAGAAGCTATCTTCCGAGGCGGCGGAGTCAGTGGAAGCGCCTGAAACACATAAAGTATACACGGCAAGACTGCCATCTTCACCGCCGCCACCCTACCTAGCCAGGACAGTTTAAGTCTCCCCACAAGACTCCAGGTCCCGCTGCACTTCACGAACTAACCTTGTGTAGTTCAAGCTGGCCGTCTATGCAGCGGAAGACGCCAGGTCTACCCCCAGATAGGAAAGCCGCGAGGTCGACCAAAGGAAGGGATATCGGGCTCTCAAGTCTTCCTCATGTTCTGAGCTTACAAACAAACTAAGGACCTGGGACTTCTGCATATTCACCCGGAATCCAGAGACCCGGCTAAACTCAGCAATTATATCCATAAGCGCAGGCAACGAAGTCACGGGCTCCGCCAGGGTAAGGATCACATCATCTGCATACAAAGTAATGAGATGGTGATCACCTCTGAACTTCACGCCAGAAACCAGGGGGCTATCTCGCAGACGCTGCGCCAAGGGCTCCATATATAGCGCAAACAAGAGGGGAGAGAGTGGGCACCCCTGTTGAGTCCCTCGTCTGATAGGGAATGGCAAATAAAGCGTACCGTTAACCTGGACCGCAGCCCTAGGAGACTGATAGATACATCGGATCCACGTCCTAAAACTGGGGCCTAATCCAAAACACTCCAACATCCTAAAAAGATACGGCCAATGTACCCTATTGAACGCCTTCTCTGCGTCAATAGAGAGGAAGAGTGCCTCCCTGCTGGATCGACCGGTGTTGTCTAACAAATGAAGAAGCCGCTTCGTATTCTCGCTGCAGTATAAAACCTGCCTGATCTGGATCAACAAGACCCGGCATTTAGAAATTAAGGCTATGGGCGAGTATTCCCGTAAATAGCTTGGCATCTATATTCAGGAGAGAAATCGGCCTATATGAAGCGCACTCCTCTGGGTCCTTCCCCGGCTTATGTATAACTGCAATGGTAGCGTCGAACATACTGGGCGCCAGGGCCACCGACGTCGGAAAGGAGTTTAAGAGCTGCACCAAAAGCGGCGCGAGTTCCGCACAAAAGGTCTTATAAAAAAGTGCCGTAAAACCATCAGGGCCAGGGGACTTCCCAACCTTTAGGCGTGAAATCGCTGATATAACCTCTTCCGCCCTTATAGGCTGGTCCAAGGAAGACTCCTCCCTTTCACCAAGAGGAGTGATTGCTATGCCCTCCAGAAATGTATCTGGAGCCCGATAAAACTCTGCAAACGCCTCTGCAATCGGATCACTCGTTCGCGCCGCCCTTCCTGAAGGGGAGCGGACAAATTTTATCGGCGACGCTGCGCGTTGTGCTCTCAACCGATGCGCCAGAAGCTTCCCACACCTATTGCTCCCAATATAATATTTTTGCTTGAGATGCGCTATCACATACTCCGCCCTGTCCCAATCTAGCCGTTTCAGCTGTTGCCACGCCTTCTCCAACTCCCGCCAAATTCTAGGCGCACCAGTAGACTTACGGGAGCGCTCCAGTACAGCCACCTTCCGTTCCAGCTCCTCCCTCATCTCTCCGTGCTTTATTATCTCTAGCTGACAGCGACATCGCCTCCCCCCTCACCACCACCTTCAAAGCCTCCCACAGAGTCTCCAGACAGGTGCTCCCATCGTCATTAAAACTAAGATAGTCTGTGATCGCACGTCGGAGCGACTCCACCATTGCCCCGCTCTGCAGCAACAAATCCCTAAAGCGCCAGACTCCCAGGGAAGCACACCAACGTACAACCATAACGCACAACAGGTGCTGACTACATAAACGTCCTCTCATACTCATTTCCGAAGAGGCAAAGTCTCAACAGGGCAGTAGAACCACACAAGTTCGTCGAGCAAAGTCCAACGACTCTGCCGCCCAGGCCCCTCTCAACGCCCAACAGGCCTGAAGTAATGCGACCCACAGCAGACCAGCCATCCCCGGCCACCCCTCCCTTAAGCACTGGTCCCAGCGGCTACGCTACTCAATGCCGACTGCCGTTCCGACATCTGCTCCAATGTGGTAGGTCGCTGCTGCTTCCTCCTTCTCTCCTTTCGCCGTCAGCGCGGTCGGTCCCCGCCAGCCGGACCCACACTCGAGCCAACCTCCTGGCTATCATCCCTCCAGGCGCAGAATCCGTTTCGCCTCCGATCTTGACTTTACTTGCCGAAGCTGATACTCCCATCGGAAGACAAGGCGCAACGGGTGACCCCAAAAATAAGACACATCATGCGCTCGCAAATGCTCTGTAATGGGCTTGAATTCTCGGCGCCGCTGCAAAGTCCGCAACAAGAGGTCCTAAATAACTGGAGCGTGTGGCCTCGAAAGTGGACCTGTGGAAGATTACGAGCCCGTTGCAATATGCTATCTTTAAGCCCGTAGCTGTGGACACATGCTAGAATATCTGGCGGACGGTCCCTGGCCCCACCAGCGCGGCCCACTCGATTAACTCTATCTAGCGTAATCTCCCGGGACTCCTCTAGGCCAAGAACCCAACGGAACAGCACCACCACAAAGTCTCCAATGTCCTCCTTCTCAGCCCAAATCAGCACTCCTCTGATGCGAATATTATGCCTTCTCGACCGGTTCTCCAGGTCCTCCACCGCAATCTGAAGCAGATCCTGCTGCTCCAGCAGGCGTATGAGCTCCTGCTGCATTCCTGCCACCTCCTCACCACGGGAGATCTCACCACCTTCAACCTGTGCCACCCGCTTACCCAGGGAAGTGACCTCCACTCGCAGCTCCTTCACCTCCTGAGAAATGTCTCTACGGAGTTCCTGCAGGTCACTCCGGAGCGAGTCGAACAAGGAGGTAAGGAAGCCCTTCATAACGGGAGCCCCCTCGTCCTCCTCCATCTCCCTTCGTACCTCTGGAGACTTCGCTGCCGACAGCCCTTCAGCAGCTCCGCCCAGCCCCGGGCGGGGTCCGGTTAGCATCTCTCTTACTGTCCGATCCCGTGTGGGCTTGGAGGTCGCCATCACCCCCGGTCTCCTACTGTGACCGCACAATCACCCCAGCAGGGGCCTCCTCGTGTTGTCCCTGGGGGACCAGGCCACCCCAGTTCCACTGCAGGCCGCACCACGCCTGAGCCGGAGCAACCCAGGAGCGCCCTGGCCTGTCCGTCTCCTCAACCTGAGGCCCTGCCCTCCAAGGGGGCCAAGTAAGACGATCACATCGGCCCCCGGGGTCCCTGGTGCTCACCTCCGCACCGGGCCCCCGGCATGGCCCTGGCTGTGCCACAGCACCGCCAGGGCCCAGACTCTCCACGCGGCCGATCCTCCTCGTACCGCGCACGCCGTCAGAAGGCGTGGGACCAGGCCACCCGGCTTCGCGCCTCTGCCCTTCGCTGCTGCGGGCGTCTCCAACCCCTCGGGCCCCCAGTGCTCCACAGCACTCCAGGGGGCCCCAGGCCATCAAAGTGAGGGGTCGCAAGGCGATCCCAAAGGCCTGGGCGATGGAGCTCGGACAAACTCATCCGCTCACGCCACCATCTTGGCCACGCCCCCTGCTAAAGATCTTTAGATAGTGAAATTATACCATTTATTTCAGTACAGGCTTCCTATAAAAAAGAAAACACTTCAGGATTGTTAACATCTGACAGTTTTTCATATGTATTAAATTCAGAGTCTATCTAGCTTCTATAACTATTCTATTATTTAGGCTACAGCTGATGTAGGGCTACACTCTGAGGAGCGCTTACCATCCAGTGCCATACTTGGAACATTGGTTCTAGTGCTACTTAGGACTGTGGCTTATCCATTTGGGGACCTGCTAAAAAGACAAAAAAAAAACTCAACAACTCAACCGCTCAAAACTCTACCAGCATTCCCTTTTGAAGTTACCGCCTTTTTGTCCCATGGTAAAGTCTAGTCCTTTCAGGGAAATGGATCTTAGTAGGGAGTTCAGGTTTTCATCCTTTATTACACTCTTGACCACTTTGGGTTTTATGTTCTATCTGGCCCATGAAATGTCTCCTGAAAACTAGAGCCTGAAATGCTTTAGTCTTATAATGAAGGCGCACCTCCTCTTCTCAATAACCTTCCCAGACCTACTCTTTCGGTAGTTGTCTGCAATTGCGGAAAACCAAATGATGCCCCCACCACCTCCATTTGTTCTGTGTTTTCAAGGCTGCAACTCTTGGGTCGTAAGTATCTATTTTTTCCATGAAGGGCTGACTCTGCTCAGGAGCTGTCATTACTAGTGCCCTGAACAGTTCCTGCTTCTGGGCCTGAAGGCCTCTTGACTCTATGTAGTCAAGGTAACTTTGCCTTAGATAAGGGAATTCCAGGGGAAACCCTTCTCTAGTCCTTTTTGCAAAAGTTTCTGCAGTGCCCATTGACGCCATAGACTGTGTAGTGGGGACCTCTGAATTTAATACTGCCTACACCATTGCTTCCACAAGGAAACACCCTACATTATGTCCAATATACTCTACATACTGCTGACCAATCTGACACGTAGTTCCCTTAATGGTCAGTTTGGCCTTTTAAAGTGCTGCAGCGCCCTTTGGAGGTGTCCCAGATGTTTCTTCCAGGTGTTCCTTACAGTTTTCAAAGGTAGCTACGTCATACAGATGGGTGACACAATGTTTCTCAAAGCCAGCCCCTGGTTCACTAGCCTTTTAGAATGTAGCTTGCACGCACAGTTTTTAAAGTTTCTAATATTGTGTATTTGGACTTAGTCGTTTTTTGTTTTAAAAAAAAAAAGAAAACTGGTGCGAGGCTTTCCCATTGTATGCAGATTTTTTATTTTGCTAGCTTTTGTTCTTAATCTCCGTGTGAACTTAAGTTAGATAATTAAGTCTTCACTCTTGTATCCTGCTTCACACACCATTTAAGACTACAAAAATAACATAAGCCATAATATTAAATTGGTAGAGGCCTCTGCCAAAGGCCAAAACAATTTGACAATACCCACTTATCAAATCAAATGTGCTGAGGTACTGGACTGCATCCCAAGTTTGCAAACTAAAGGAATGAGCATCTGTCACATTATAGAGACTGCAGGCCTGTCAACCCTTGCTTAGACTTCAGTAACTCTGTGCTGGCCTATAGACTTTTAGAGTGCTCCACACTTCCAGGACTCGCATCTTTGACACTTCCAACTTCATAAATTTCTAGAACTTCTCTGATGAACTATAAACTTTCATCTTTACAGACTGATTGCCCCTTGAATTTGAGGTTTTAGCACAGATCAAACCATGGGTGTGCAAAGTACCCAAGACCTTTCATATACACTGAAGCGTTCCTGTTGTCTGGTTAGAATAAGATTAACTCCCTCCATCATGCCATCTCTTACAGCTCCATGAAGCAGATCGGGGAGGGACTCTTTCTATCTCCTGGTGTTCTTGGTGGGATTTACATGGATTGCTCTGTATGGCTCCAACGTAAACCAATTAACCTGACTTCGCTGATCTTTTTCTGTGATTTATTTTTTATTTTTTACTGTATATATTGTTTGTCCTATAGAGCCCATGGATAAATTGGCTTTTGGAGCGCACTTTTATTACTGTCCTGGTAACTAGCAAGGAGCCTCCTCCCTACATATGGTTGCCTTGGAAAATAAACTGATTTTGCAAAAATGCAGGTGGCGTCTATTAGGCTTGGGGGAGGCTGGGCACTGGAGGGCACATGCATCCACTTACGTTTGGCAATCTGTTTTCTTTGCTGTGCAGATTGCTATGGTCCCGCCTGCTAGTAATGCAACCCAGTCAGTCCACAGAAACATACTGGCAAACTACATTAATAATAATACTTTTTTACAAAGCTCCTGTTGGTAGCTGTACTGTTGTAAATAACTGGTGTTACTAGTTACCAATTTAGTGGTACTGATTTTAGTGGTACCTAGCCAGTGTAGGGTTTGTTCATTAATCCAGTATTACAGCTAAAAGCTTTTATTAAATTTCTTGTCATGTACATACATTTGTACACAAGCTTTCTGTGTCTATGGCTGATGTGTTCTCTATCTCTTGCAGTGGGATCGAGAGAACATATACCTAATCATGGAGTTCTGTGCTGGAGGAGATCTTTCTAGGTTTATTCGCAGTAAGCGGATGTTGCCTGAGAATGTGACCCGAATCTTCCTTCAACAGCTCGGTAGGGGAGGCTTTACTTCTGTACCCCATAGCTGTGTGCATGCACGAATTCCCACCCATAATAGTAGAGATCAACCATCTTGTTATAGGTCTGTACGTTTCTGATCGAAGTTTGTATAGAGTGCCTTACACCAGGTGTGAAGGGGGATAGATGTGGTTTGGGAGAGGTATGGAAGGAACAGAGGATTCAATTAAAAATACTCTTGACAATGACCACCATAGGCTACCTTCACATGCTATTGCAGACGGAAGGCCCTCTAATTGATTGATCATGGAATCTGAATCCGAGCCTTTTACCTCTACAATTGTATGTGGTTAGCAGATTAACGCAATGATACAGAGCCTGTCATACCTGTAACTGAAGATTCGTAGGAGTGGCACAGGAGTACATAGTTCCCACTTCTAGGACTGGATGACTGGTGAGTTTAGCACAGGAAAACTAAGTGTTACACCGTGGATTGAATGACTAGTGCTGCTTGCACTTGGATGTGGTGGATGACACTTCTTTGACTGTGCGTATTTAGTTGAATACCAAATAGCGGATACAATTTTCTCTTGTAGGATTGGATCAAATTTGGCTTAGCACATGGGTAGAGTCATCTCTATGACTAAATGGCTTCAAAGCATGGAAAACACAGCCTTTCCCTTATAGGACTAAATGCATCATTGGGTTGGTACTTAGAGACAGGACCTTCAGTAAAGCGTGTGAGCGAGATAATGATAATAAACATCTCTGATTTGTCTAGCTTGTGCTCTTCAGTTTCTCCATGAACGGAATATCTCTCACTTGGACCTCAAGCCGCAGAACATCCTACTCAGCTCACTGGATATGCCGCACCTCAAACTAGCCGGTTAGTACTGGGGTACTTCATGTCAAAGGGTACTGTGAGGTGCACCAAATCCTCCCTTCATTATCCGGTGTTGCATGCTTCATCTGAGCGGTGCACACATACTTTGGGTAGGCACAGGTCTGTTCTGACTAGAGTACTGTATGAACTACCTTTCTCCGGGCTCACACACAGTCCTGCTTGTCTCTGGCCACTCTGAATCCTTACAGATGTCTATTCTGTCTCTGAAGGCCTCTCCATCTTTGCACAGAGGCCCAACCTGGATGTCTGACTCTCTCTAGGTGCATATCTATTTGCAACTATGGCAAGGATAAGGTTCCGCATTTGTTTGAATTTGTTAAAAAGAAACAGGAACGGTATTTTGTGCATGTTATGGGGGAGAGTGACAGATGGTTTTGGCTTGGGCCCAAACTGTTGCAGAGGTTGTTTGTGTTTTTGTAAACACTCAAGCCCAGTCTGTTTTACTGGCCTTACTGTTTTCACACAACTTGCAGCCTTGCACGTCCCCCTTCTACGTAGCGGTTCTCTCACCTTTCTTTTTTGTCTCCTCAACTTGCAGAGTTGTTCTGGTCTCCTCTCTTTCTTCAGATTGGGGGTCCCTTGCTGCATGCTGGTTCTCTGGATTCTCCGCTTCTCTGTCCTTAAATTGTCTTTAGTTTCTGGATTCCTCCTTTCTGTTCTCTTGTTTCCTTCTGTTTTGACCCCTCATCCCCCCCATCAACTGTCCTATACATCATTGCTGATTCTGGCTCCTCTTTACTATCTCCCCAGATTAGCCTTTAGCCCTCCTCTTTAGGTTGTAGCTGCCCCATTGCTTTTCTCTCCTCAGATTGCGAGTGGCTTTACCTTCCGCCTGTCTTTCATTTCAGATTGTGGGCTTTCCTTTCCATACTTTCCTCAAAAGATGTATTCACTCCTTTCTCTCTCTCTCCTCAGATGTTGGTTTCCCCATGATTGTGCTTTTTAATCAATTTCTCCTAAAATGGTTGGTTTCTTTGCATCACTTCTACACTTTTCCTCATTTTATGGGTTCTTTCACAGATGGTCATTCACCTCTTCTCTCTTTTCACTGCTTGTGCATTCCCAATCATCTCTCCCTTCTGAGTTGAAGTCTCTCACCACCCCCCTTCTCAGATGGTTGGTCTCCTTGTCTTTGCTACTTGTGCATTAGTTCACCTCCTTTTCCCGTAAAATGGTGGGATAGCCTTATTAGTCCTCTTTTCCCTCTCACTACAGGTTCTTTCTCCTCACCACTCTCCCTTCCCAATTGGTTGTTTGCAGCACACCTCTCTTTTCCTTAGATTGTGGGTTCCTTGACCGCCAGACTACCCACACTTGCCTGGTTCCATAACATCTCTTTCCTATGATGTTGGTACTCTCGCCTCTATCTCCGGCTGAAATTATGGGTTACTTTACCTCAGTTCTCTCTTCTGATGATTGGATCCCTCATCTGTGTTCTCCTTCCTCAGATTGTGGGTTCTCTATTCTTATCCCCTAATACCTTCTTAGACAATTGGTTCCTTCACCTCTCGCCTCTTTCCTCAGTTTGTGAGTTTCTCATCACGTCACTCTCCTTCCTCTAGATTCATATTTTTTGTTTGGGGTTTCAGGAAGTTTTACCACTTTGCAGAAACCTGAGAACACTTTAAGAGAGTACATATAAGTGCGAGTGGTGAAACGTAGTAAGGTACATTTTCAACAACGCAGTAGACGGAGCCAGTTGACCTTATTGAAAATGCACCTGATATGATGACAAAGCCTTGAAGTAGAGTGTAAGTATAGCGTTAGGAGGGTAAGGTACTGTTAAGCATCTGAACACCTGATCATGGGTTCTACCATCACTTCTTCTTGGTTTGGGTTCCACGCTCCTCAATTTCTCCTCAGATAGTGGACTCGCTCACCTCCTCATCTTTTCTCAGATTGTGGGTTTTCTCAGTTCACCTCTCTCTCTCTCTCTCCTTGCATAGTGAGTTTCCTCACATTTCTTCTTTTTTCACAGCTTTTTAAAAATATATTTGTTTACATACCACATTTCTATATCTTAGAGATTTGTAAAGGAAAGAAGAAATTGAACAAATAACAGGCTTAGTTATGTGAATTCTGCAGTCATTTGTATAGCTTAGGAATGTGCATTCATGAGCCTTGCATTCCTCCTTTGCTAACCAGGATTGTTGGAATGGCGTTGCCAAGGACCTTGTGTTGTGTGGACTTATGTCGTGGTCTATCACTTTTCTCTCTCACCACATGTTTAACCTCTACTCTATTTACTCAGGTTATGGGTTCTCCCCTTTGTTTTCTCAGATTTTGGATTCGCTCAACACATGTCCCCGTGGGATGAGCAGCAGGTCTTGAAGGGATCTCCTCTGTACATGGCCCCAGAGATGGTGTGTAGTAGACAGTATGACTCCAGTGTGGATCTTTGGTCAGTGGGAGTCATTCTTTATGGTAAGTGCATATTTCAAAGTCCACTATATTTTCTTCGGTCAGCCTCCGACTCGCTTATTGCTTTGATGCTGGAATCCTCTCCCTGTAAGTTTCGAAAATCCCTCTCCTTTCCATTGTCTGCCCACCTTCCTCGTCACAGCCATGTGTCACCGAAAGGTTAGATGCCTTGAGATTATCTTATTTACAGTTGCTGTTCTATGCATAATCAACAAATGTTCATAGTGGTGCAACACATTTGGACCTGGCCTAAAGCTTCTTTGAGATACTTTTCTTGAAACTGAATTTTCAAAGGTTTGCCCAAGTCTGTCTCATTGGTGGTCTGAGTGGCTCACAACTTGCTCTAGAACAAGCCTATATTCTGTAAGTCGATCATTTTAATTGTTATGCCTCGTTTGATTCTATGCCTGCCATACGTGGGAAATTATTTCCTACCTTCTTTTGTCATATTGTCTAGAAACTTAAACTAAATAATATGCTCCTACTTGCATTTGTATAGCGCACAGGAGTGAATATCTGCAGGTCTTTCATTGTTTTAGTTACTTGTATGTTAGCACATACAGCTATTGGTGCTGTCTGGGTGTATGGTTGACCCAAAGAGAGCCTTCAAGTGGACCCAAATAGGTCAAAACTTGGCAGAAGGCAAAACATTTATAGAGGCCACACAATTTCCCTTGCTGGTCGATGATGGTTACAGGATTCTCCGAGTTGGTTGCTTTGTATCTTGAAACCCTTGTCCTAGTTTTCTTATATTCTTATTAGAATTTGACTCATTTCAGCTTTCTGTTTATCAATGTTGTAGAAGTGTGAACTAGGCAGACCCCCCCCCCACCCCCACTATATTCTAAGAGTGTACATGTCTCCTCTAACCTGCAGTCCACATTACACGTAGAACACCAGTAATAGTTCTCTTCTTTGGCATTTTATTATGCGACGTCTGGAGCAAGACAAATGACTGAGTAGATGGTGCATTCTCTCCACTTACATGGGAAGTGGAACTTAGAAAATAGTTTTAAGTGGCTAACAATACCACCTATCTCTTGTCACGAACATGGACATTTACAGGAAAAGAAAAGATCCAGAAGATCAGGCAGGGAGAAGGATTAGAATCATCCCAACAGAAAATCAAAAATACGCCTTGACCACCTAAATTACTGACTGCATTTCTCTTTTCTCTCCAGAGGCCCTGTTTGGGCGACCGCCCTTTGCCTCGAAATCCTTCAGTGAGCTAGAAGAAAAGATTCGGAGCAACCGTCCCATTGAGGTACAGCTGACATAAAGACCTACCACCCATGATGGGGCCTCCGAGGAGAGAAAGTTGAGGGTAATCCTTAGTGGTGGTGATTAGAAAAAGTGCTTGCAAGATATACTTGGACAATAGAGTGGAGTGAGATGCATGTGAATGCCAGCATCTCAGGATTATTAGAGCGGCTTGCAAATAATTCCTAATGGTGAGGCTACAAGAAGAGCTAGATGGTACTACCTAGGGCATAAAGTGGAGTGAGAGGTTTAGGACAGAATGACTAAATAAACTTTGAGTAATACCAAGACCATAAGGTGAGGCGAGAGGGTGGGACAACGTGACTAGAGAGCCAGGGAGAAATGCTAGTGGTGGAATATCAGAAGAGAGGGATTTAGGACACATGCTAGAGCGCCCTGTGTGTTTATTCGATTGGGAGTAATGTGCAGAGCTGGAAGCGGATTTAGAGGCTTAGGAACACAACACATTCCACTGCCCATTCCCTGCCCCCTCAGCCCCTTAATTATAATTTATAGTGATGTTACTGCCAAGGAGAGCATAGACCCCCTTGCCATAGGGGCAACCTTTTCTACTGAAATGGATCCTTGGATTATGTTGATCTTAGAACAGCTGATGTGCAATGCCAGTGAGAGGACACTGCTCCTGAAGTTATCTGTAGATTTTGAAACTGCTGAGATTTTCCCCACATCAATCAGAAATCAAGGATATCCTAACTAAAATTGCTCACAAGATTCCAGGCTGTTTCTTGACAGTAGGAGTAGAACACATGCCTATGATAAACCACCAAACATGTTCACTGTAAGAGGGTTCAAAAGTATCCATTGTTATGCCGATTTGTGCCCAGACACTCCTTTGTTTGGTAATCATTTTGGACAGTGGCAAAGAGTCTGAATACTTCTGCCTGTCCTGTTTCTGACAACGTCTTAAACACAATCACAAGCCATGTGTTTGTGTCCTTCAGACTATGCCTCACCTTGCTGAAAGTTTCTCTGAAGTGAGATGAGCCCCATGCTTTGCTCATTCGAGCATAAGCCGTGACCTGGTGGATTTTCTTTTAGTACTGTACATACATAGCAAGACTTAGGGTGGGTGCCCAGGTTGGAAATTAATTGGTGCCCAAGTCCACACATCTGGGGCTGTTTGTGTACTGATTTCTTTTATAGTCTGGCGTGTTGGGTTGTCGCAGAGAAGCTTAGCCTCTTGCGATTATATCCACTAATATCTGACTCTGCTACTGTAGTATGCAGTATGCATTGTAAAAGCTTTTGCAAGGCCTTTGTCCACTCCTGGTTTTACCCCATCTTGTCTCTGATTGGCACTCGACTTTTCCCCACAGATTCCAGGGAGGCCACAGTTGTCGCCAGACTGCAGAGACCTGGTACAGAGGTTGTTGGTGCGAGACCCTCTGCAACGCATTAGCTTTCCTGAGTTCTTCACACACCCCTTTGTGGACCTGGAGCACATGCCCTCGTCAGACAGCCTGGAGAGAGCGGTGAGTAATGGAACACTTTTATGAACTGTGACTGACCACTGCAGAGCACCACTGGAGGTTGCTCACAGTGAACTGGTCTGGATAGTAATTAAGTGCACACCATAATCCCAATTGTTATTAACAATATTACTAAACCTAGGCTGGTGTCTGACAGCCTGGAAGGATACTGCTAATACAGCTGGAGGATTTGAGTTTTGCTAGGATTCACAGCACTGACTGGGAAGTTGGGGAAAGGTGTACTCTTTTTCAGTAAAAACACATTTTAGAAAGAAGTCTTTAACTGCTGGAATATACTCTTTTGGGAAGATGTAACTAAGCTCCTGTTGACTGGCCTACACTCCTGGGATACTCACACTGGGGCAGTTCTGTACTGCTGTACTATGATTTAAATTTTTGAGCTAAAATTCATGTTGCTACGGGAAGGCTTTGACTGTTGATGGAATTTTCACTCTTTGGGGAAAGTACTACTGTGCTGGTGGTATATGATTGCACTGTTGGAATAAAACATGCACAGCAAAGGAAGGAAATATTGCTGGGAGAAGGCATGTATTGGTATGGGAAGGTATATTTTGCAGAGGAAAGACGTGCCTTGGTGGACTGGAGGAGGGCGGAGTCCTACATTGCTGTTATATTGCTTGCACTGCTGGAATAAAGCTCAAACTCCTGGGTTAGCTTCCATTTCTGAGGGAACCCATGCACTGCTGGGGAGGCTTGCACACTGCTCAGGGGCCTGCTATGTTGGGCGAATGCCTGAATAATGATGAGAAGGCCTATACTACTGGCAGAGGTTCTACACTGCTGTTACATGGCTTAACCTGCTGGAACAATGCATACACCGCCAGAATAACACGTATCTCTCTATAATGAAGTTTTCTTCATAGACAACATAGTCCTTGAACTCCTCTTTCAACTCCATGTCCAATGTGAACACCATTCTAAACAACTTCAACAGTTTTTTGGAAAGATAATCACACTGTGATTGCACCATGCAAGTGCAAGCCAAAACCTTCTGCACCGAGGTACTGTAGAAGCATTGCTGACAATAAATGATCCATTCGCAGCCAGGAAGGAAATGGAAATAAAACATAACTCCTAAGGACCTCTTGATTCTGAAGCTCCTCATCACATCATCCTAATGAAAGTACTGTATAAACACTGTCAATGAATCCACCAATAAAAACAGGACTGTATCAAACCCCGGCCAGACTCTCCTATTGCTCACTTCACAGAAAAGTGAGATGTCATCAACCATTTTCTTCTGTGAAAAAATACAGACATTCCAACAGCACATTTGCAACACTAACCCTGCTTCATTCTTTCACCCGCTTCTTTCTGTAGATTTCCACGATGGCCAGCCTTCTTAGCGCACCCTCTCCCTCTCTCCCTCTCCCTCTCTCCCTCTTTCCCTCTCTCTTTTTCCCTCTTTCCCTCTCTCTCTCTTTCCCTCACCATCTTTCCCTCTCTCTCTCTCTCTCTCTCTCTCTCTCTCTCTCTCTCTCTCTCTCTCTTTCCCCCTCTCTCTCTTTCCCCCTCTCTCTCTTCCCCCCCTCTCTCTCTTCCCCCTCTCTCTCTTCCCCCCCTCTCTCTCTTCCCCCTCTCTCTCTCTTCCCCCTCGCTCTCTCTTTCCCCTCGCTCTCTCTTTCCCCTCGCTCTCTCTTTCCCCCCCCTCTCTGTGTCCCCCTCTCTGTGTCCCCCTCTCTGTGTCCCCCTCTCTGTGTCCCCCTCTCTGTGTCCCCCTCTCTGTGTCCCCCTCTCTGTGTCCCCCTCTCTGTGTCCCCCTCTCTGTGTCCCCCTCTCTTTCCCCCTCTCTCGCTCTCTTTCCCTCGCTCTCTTTCCCTCGCTCTCTTTCCCTCGCTCTCTTTCCCTCGCTCTCTTTCCCTCGCTCTCTTTCCCTCGCTCTCTTTCCCTCGCTCTCTTTCCCTCGCTCTCTTTCCCTCGCTCTCTTTCCCTCGCTCTCTTTCCCTCGCTCTCTTTCCCTCGCTCTCTTTCCCTCGCTCTCTCTTTCCCTCGCTCTCTTTCCCTCGCTCTCTCTTTCATTCTCTCTCTTTCCCTCGCTCTCTCTTTCATTCTCTCTCTTTCCCTCGCTCTCTCTTTCATTCTCTCTCTTTCCCTCGCTCTCTCTTTCATTCTCTCTCATTCTCTCCCTCTCTCTCTCATTCTCTCCCAGATCCCATTCTCAACTCCCTCAAAGCCACTTCTTATGAAGATATCCTACCATTGTCCTTCATTGGAGCTCTTTCTGCAGATGTTCTCTTACCCTTACTTACTATTGTCAATCCCTCCCTCACTCAAGGCGTCTTGCCAGAATCTTTCAAGTCGGGCCAGATCCCCTCGCTCGTAAAGAATCTTACACTAACTGCTGATGAACCTCACCAACTTCAGACCCATTTGTCGCCTACCATTCATCTGCAAGATCATTGAAAAAGGAGTATATGGTCAAATCCAAGACCACATCACCGCTAAACATCCGCTGCACGAGTACTAGTCTGCCTTCAAATCACGCTGCAGCACAAAAAACACTACCATACACATCATAGACTATGCCCTCTTGATCACAGATGATAGCCTCTGTCTCCTGGTATTGCTAAACCTCTTAGCTGCCTTCAACACACTCCACTATCCCACCATCATATGCACCCTGGAATCTCAAAAGGGATTCACTGACAACATCCTTCACAGGTTTTCTCCCTACTTTTTTTTTTTTTTTTTAACCATCTCCAGTTTGTTCAGATGGGCAGATACAGGTCACAACAGATCGCCATCACTTATGTAGTCTTCCAGTGCCCCATACAGTCACCTTTCATCTTTATCCTACACATGGAGACAGTTGGTGCTCTTTTCAGGAATAACAGAACCAAGATTCACCAATATGCTGATAATACACAACTCTACTTGAAAGTCTCACCTGCTTCACACACCAGATGCCTCAAGAACTGCTTGCGCATCATCCAGACCTGGATGTCCAATGCCTATCCGAAGCTGAGCCCAACCAAAACAGAATTCCTGTTATTTGCCAAGAACAAACGAAAAGATACAGTACAAACCTGGCTCAGTGACATGAACCTTGATTGCTTTGAATCCCAACTTTCAATGAATGCAAAGTCACTTGTTTTCTTTCTGGACATCAACTTCACCCTCGAGGAAAACATTGCTAAAAAGGCAAATATTGCCTTTTGCCAGCTTTCCTTTCTGAAAGAAAGTCAAACCATTTGTTAAAAAAAGTGACTTCAGAACTGCTGTCCAATCACTCGTGCTCTTGCGTCTGGATGGTGGTAGTGCCATACTCAATGGCCTCCCTGGTGCCACACATCCACCCCTTAAGGGAACTACATGGCTGCAGCACACCTTATCCTGGGCCTGATAAAATATGATCACATCACCTCCATCCTGTTAAAACTCCATTGGCTTCCTTTTCCAGCCTGCACATCTTCAAAACCAGCTACATCATTTACATAGCTATCACAACCAGCACCCTGCTTATTTTGCAGATAAACTCACCATTTATGTTGGATCTCGGCACACCTGCAGCCAGGAAACCATCTGATTGTAGACCAAGAAATGTAAAAAAGCGAGTACAAGACAGCAGGCCTTTGCATCTATCCACCTAGGACCTTGACCAATATCCCTGTATCCATCTGGACTGCCCTAACACTGCTCCTATTTAGGAAAGAGTTGAAGTCTTGCCTCTCAAAAGAACACTACTATACAATTTATTGACCATCCTCAACCCAGCTCTATCACCTCTTACTCAATGAGTTTCTGCTTGTCTGACCGTATACAGCGCTTTGCTGCATTTCTGCTGCACTATAGAAATACCATTTACATTCATACTGGGATATGGCTCCGAGTAAATGCTTCTGGAGGATGGTTGCACGTTAAATGGGAGCTCACACTGCTGAGAAGTGTCCACTGTTGACTGAAGCCTGCACTGATGGAGACCTAAAGAACTGAGAGGGTACTTCTTATGAAAGCTTACAATGTTTGAAGTGATCTCACACTATTTAGGAACCCTCACACTTCTGATATTCCACAGCACTTAATGGACAGTTCTAGATGTTTGTTTGCTAGTACTACTGCCTGAAGAATCTCCGGCAACTGCAGTCTTTAACCAATGCGTGGGCAGTACCAGAGAAGGTGTGCACTACCAAAGTCCTAAAACACTGATTGCATACTGCTGGATAAATCCCACTCTGCTTCTGCCCTTTATCAGTTGTGGGGTACTGCTCAGTGAACCCTGCAATTGCTGAGTTGTCTCACTCTGCCCTGGTGTTATTGGAGGTGTCTTGCACTGATCGAGTCCTGTCCTGATGATAGGACATTGCTTCATTAAGCCCTGACTTAGTGCAGCTAGAGGACGTTAACACTGCCTGCTTTAGCTTGGGTCCTAAAATGTGAAATGGACACTGCTAGAGTACATAGGATGAATGGGGGAACTGCAGGAAAGGCAGTACACGAAGGAAGGTTACACTAGTGGGACAATGATACTATAATTCCAGTGTGACCTATATATTGATGATTTTGAAGCTCTCTCTGCTCTTTCATGTTCAGGCCTCCCTGGTAACAGAAGCCGTGCAGAAGGACCCCACAGATCCAGAGACGGCATTGTCCCTCTACTGCAAGGCACTAGAATACTTTGTACCCGCGTTGCACTGTGAGTATTATTGAAGAAAGATGTGCGCTCTCCACTTACACTGATTGTACAGTACAGTGTACACTGTTCAGCACTGAACGCTCTAACTGTACATCAGTGGATGATCTGGCTGTACAGCACTGGATTGCCTGACTTGTGCTGCGCTAACTGATTCTATGACTAAAAGCTCTGGCTGTTCAGCATCGAGTGACTTGCGTGTTCTGTACTAATTGCTCGACTATGCAGAATGAGCACTCTTCCCAAACAGCGATGGCAGCCCCGACTGCACCGTATTAGACACTCATCATAAAGCACTGAATACACTGACCATGCAGCATTTAGTGCACTAGTAACATGCTGACCTTAATGTGGAACACGTGTTCAGTTCGATCATAATCCCTTAAGTGGGAACACTGCCACCAAGTGAATGATTGAGGCCTGTATTTGTATCCAAAAGCTGTGCAGACAGGTGTGTCTCTTACACTTATCAGGACAGTATCATCAAACATCTGTCCCTTACAATTTCTCTAGCATTGTATCTTTCAGAGAGTCTCATGCTTGAAATTCACTGTAGTTAGGTTATGAATCCAAAGTAGTCAGTGTTTTAAACACCAATGCTCACATACATTAATTGAATTTTGCTTTTGTCATGCACTATGTGTAGTCACTCCAACTCATTCCAAAGCCCAAACCCTGGTCAATGAGATGGTGACCTTGAACTCTAAATTACCTCGGAGGCTTCTATAGCACAGATTTTCTACCTTCCATGAGGTGAAAGGAGACTTCTCTGGACACCTGCTCTTCATTGGATATGGATGTTTGCTTCTTTCTGACCTCCCTGATAAATGTTTACATTAGTTGATTTTTCTTCTTCTAACACTTCTGGGTGTTAGTTTTTTCCCCTTTTGCTATCTCTGGGACGTCTGGCACTTGAGAGTGGTGCTGCTCTACTTATAACTAACTTCTCTATTTCAGGATTACATAGATGTCTTTAAAAAAAATAAAAAAAGCAAAAAAAAACTTTTTTCATACCTTTTCAAGCCTGTGGAGGAAAGATAGTTTTCTCTTATAACATGCAGAACATTATCTATCCGTAGCCTAACATCCGCCTGGATTGTGATAAATTAAAGACTTTTCGACAAGAAAAACTTCAGATAGGAAAAGAAAGCTGAAAGATGCTAGATTATCTGAACGGAATCTTTCCAGAGTGCCCTCTGCCTCTTCCTTGCATCATAGATATTCTTGCCGTGGTCGGCATTGAAGCCTTCTATGTCTTTCTTTAAGACCCAAACATTGTTTTCCCACAAAAAGTGATGTGGTCCTTGCTTCTGACACAAAAGAACACTGAAAAGGAAATTGCGAAGCCGTCTATGGCTGCCTTTACGTAACAGGCATTCGTTTGGGATGATACTCAGTATTGTCCTCACAGTACCAAAATCTAAGGATCATCTTGAGATCTCATCACGAGAAACCTCATCCATGAAAAGTCTGGTTTAACGAAGGCCTTCATCTGCCAGGGATCCTCATCTAACAGAGAGCTTTGCCTACCAGACCGCCTCATTCATTATGGCCATAGTATATGAAGGTACAAGTTCTTGTTGATTATATCATATTTCTTAAAGCAAGATATTTTAGGCTCTGCCAGAACAGCTATTATGCCATGCCCTCACTAACCTACAGCTCAGGTCCCTCACTGTCAGTGTCAGAAGGCAAAAAGGAAGACTGGTGTTGCAGAGACATGAAACCCAACCCCAGATAAAAGCCAACCCACTGAAGGTAATGAACCATGGGGCACCCAATGAAGATCCTATGGATCACATTCCAATGGACTCTTCCCCTAACAATAGAGGAAATGTTCACAGCTAGATGGAGTAAGGCTCCTCGAATCTCAGTCTTCCAGTCCCCATTACAGAAAAAAAACATTTTTAGTTTAACGTTAAAGGTAGTAAGCATATATAAAAATAAAAATAAATCAGTAATGTATTACCTCCTAAAGGATGGCCTTCTCCGCATGACTGGAATTGTCCTCTCCACATTTGAGGTGTCTACATGTGCATAGATATTCTCTTTAAACGTTTACTACTAACTTTCAGGGCATATCAAAACGGATGCCCAGATGTTTTTTTCAATTATATGGTAATGGAAGTTTCCCTAATTCATTGCTTCCTTTCGAAGATTTAAAAGATTTATGTATCATCATCCTTATGGTGCCAGCTTGGGCAGAGCAGGGAACTTTGGTTTGTGAAATATGGTGACGGGTCACCATTCTCATTCTTTACTTGTAAATGTATTTTTTCAACAAAATATGCATGTGCTCAAATACATGGGGCTTGCTGAGACCTCAAGAGTAACATTTAAAATGTGCTCAAGCATATCCATACATTGGTGGCCCACTGGAAAGATGTAGCCCTCTCTAATGGAGGTTTAATCACTTTCCCCATGTACCTCAATCACATTCTTTAGTCTATCAGTATACCCATGTTTCCTTGAGTCTGGAACATTGATCTAGTGTGAGCCCACCACCATTTAAACAGGGGAAATGCTGATTGCACCATGCTCGGATTCAGAAGGGGCTCAGGATCCTGATAGGATGGTAACTCATTTGTAGGATGCAGGAGGAAGTAAGGGGGGGGGGGGGGTCAAAGCAAGGAGTGAGCAATCAAGGTGGGAAAGGAGGCGGCCGAAAGACTGGGAGGGGGGAGGGGTACCCCTGGCAGAGTACCTCATTTGGGAGAACATTGCAAATATACGGCCTCTGGGTAGTCAGGGGAACGGGACTCGTCTGCAAATAGACTATCGCGGACTAATATCAGGTGGCACTCTCCTTGGGGTACTCATTGATACCGCGGCACTCTCTTCCCAAAACTCAAACTCCTAAATCTGTCACAAGTAGCTGCATTTTGTGTTCTGTTTAGTAGTAGCAGTATAATAGTACTGCTCAGGTGCTACAAAATGCTAATCACAAACTTACATTCAGAGGTCCCCACTTATCATTTTTTCTGTGCAGAGATCTCAACCCCGACTGTGGAGATCTACACTCGTATGGCTGCATTTTAGTAGTAAATTTAGGAAGGACAGGGTGAGTGGTTTGAAAGTTGTTAATAGTTACTCCTAAATGAGAAAGTTTAAGGGAGGGCTAGTGAAGGTTGTTGGGAGGGACAGGGACACCCTCGAAAGAGGAAGCCCATTGCTATTAACAAAGTGCACTTCTAAAGTTACTAAGGGCCATACGTGCAAAACTTTTCCTGGAGGTCGCAAATGGCCTGATTTGCAGAATCAGGCCATTTGCGACCACAAAAAAGCATTTGTAGATCTACAAAAGCAAAAATGTTACTCAGTAACTTACCCCTTCCAAATACTGAGTTGCTTTATTATGTTTGAATATTTTGCGACCAAATTACAGCGCCCAAACATTTTTTTTAAGCCCCTATGGGACCACTTCCCCTTTGAGAACTTAAAAATAAAAATAAAATTAAGAGCAAGCAGTGCTTGCGTGGACCACTG